>NC_057766.1:13602637-13686231 GCF_010389155.1 Erigeron canadensis | reverse complement strand
TGTGGAACAGTTATCACATAATTAAGTAAGTGTTTCTCAGATTTGTGACAAGGTAACACTGTCCATTTTAATAAGAAAGAAGCCTTATTTTGAAACCAGGATAGTTATTCTTGAAGACTGGATCCTGTTGAAAGCTCCTAGGAAGAGAGACATCTATGGCCTTGTGTTAGGTGTTGATAATCCAGAGGTTTTGTTTGCTTGTTATCAAAAGCAAACGATCTGAATCGTTCAATGGCATAGAAGAATAGACATATCAATTTCCGAAAGATGAATGACATTGTCAAACATGGTTTGGTTGATGATTCCCATGAAACGGTTGGAAGGGACACTGTGACCTTCTGAAGGTAAACACAAAAGTCTGCCCATAAATCTGAAACAAGAAAATTCTATGCCAATCCTTTAAGTTACTTCACATGATTTAATTTGTGTTAGGTCCAGTTTAAGCTAAACTGGAGCTCTCCAGTGACATCTGGAGAGCATGAGGAATTGTCCGAAATATTAGAAGTCCAGTTGCATTGTACAGGTTTAGCAACTGATGACTTCCTCCAGTTGAGATCAGAAGACTAGAATCTGAAGACCTTCCAGTTGAAGTCAAAGACAACAAATGGAAGATAGAGATTGGCAATGGCAGCGAAGCCCAGTTGACAATCTACCAGATCAATCAACTGGAGAATCCTCCAGTGTAAATGCTCTTACAAAGCTTTACACTGATTACGAGGAGGACCTTTTTACTCTACATCCTTTTAACCGGACAATGATATTGTCTTTGGATAAAGATACAAAGATGTAGAGTGGTTGAATAAAGTAACCTTTTGTCTTACTTTATTTAACACACACAAAGGATTATTTAAACAATACTTTTGTGTGCTGTCAACCATATTTGTACATCGAAGTTGAGATCCCCATGCTCAATCTTCGACTATAAATAGAGGTCCTTGCACAAGCTTTTAAAACTTTGCAAATACATATATTCTGCAATATTGGTGAACTTGTGCAATATTCTCTCAATCGCAAAAAGAAACATTTCACAACTCTAAGTGTTTCGATTGTTTAGGAGAATTTCCAAGTTTAGATCAATTGTAATTCATGGGTTGTTAGGATATTTACACTCTTGTATTATCTTGGTTCCGCAACAACCTTGTATTTTATTTAAACAAGTAATAAATAAAATACACTTGAAAATTACATATTGTCTCACCAGTTTATATACTCGTCATTTATATTATTGCTTGTATTATATTCTGTCACCTTAATACCTAATTCCAGTTAACCTGGTACACGATCAATCTAAACTGGTCACATCCAGATTAATTGATCGTGTTGCAAAGTTCACTCACCATCGACATAGAGGTGTCTTCAGCACCCATCTAGTATAGTTGGGACTAAAAGTGGTATCAGAGCAGGCAGGTTGAATTGTTTCAATTCTATAACCTAGGTCTGCTTCGATGGCTGCTGAAGGTGAGAATGGTTCTGGTCCTAATGAATCTAATCCTAATATTACTACTCCTTTAAATACTAACCCTCCTCCTCCAACTCCTGGAGCTAACCACGTTCATGTACATTACTCCAACTCTCCTGTTCCCAAATTCGATGGGAATGGTGAGACATTTGGTACATGGAAGCTAGAATGCTCTTGCATTTTGGTGGGATAGAGAGGTATATGTTAAAATCCTTAAGGATGGACCATATATTCCCATGTCCAGTGGTGTTAGCCCTCTTCTCGATCCCACTGGGAGAAGAGGCACCAGGGAGAAATCTGAAGAACATTGGTCAGATGAGGATCGCAGATTGGTTGATCTTGATACCAAATTGAAAAACATGATTCTTTCTGCTATACCTGAGGAACTAATTCCTACCCTTGTGCTATTTTCTAGTGCAAAATCTATGTGGGATGAATTAGTTCTCCAGTTTGAAGGAGGAAATGACACAATTGTCACTAGAAAGGTTGCTCTCAACAAGAAGTATGAATCCTTCTTTGCTCTTCCCAATGAAAGTTTAACTGGTACTTATACCAGATTTACTGGGCTAATTAATCAACTTAGAGGCTTGGGAGTGGAGAAGGATAAGGATATTCTTCTTGAAAAATTCTGTGATGTTTTGCCATCCAAATGGGCACACATGGTTCTTGTCTTAAGACAAGGAAAGACCTTGCATAGCCACACTCTTGCCTCTCTTTATGGAGCCTTCAGATTCACTGAAGATAATGATGCTGCAAGATTACTGGCTGAGCAAGATGCTTTAAACCATGCTCAGAGTTCCAAGGCTGCCAACTTTTCTGGGCAACCTTGTGCTGCTTTAATGTCTACTGAGAATGTCCAGTCACATTCTATGAAGGAAATGTTAAACAACTTTTTGAACTCTGGCCTAACCACTAATCTCAGTGATGGTTGTGAGGAAACTGACGATGATGATCTGGTTGCCATGATTGCTAAAACCTTTAATAGGTTTAAGCATAAATCTAATCGATTTAATGGGTCCAATAATGCTTCCAATTCAATCTCAATGGATAAGGCTAATCTTACCTGCTATAAATGTGGTAAGGCCATTTCATGAAGGAATGCAGATCTAGTCAGATGAACAACCAAACTGGTCCTATTGTCCCAAACTTTGTTAAAACTGATGATTATAAGGCCAAATACAAGAAACTTAAGGCCCAGATTGCTCTCATGTCTCTTGAACAAAATAATGAGAAAGAAAAGAACAAGTGCATGATGGCTCAAACTGAAGGAAATGGGAACTCTCTGATGATTCATCTGATGATGAAGAAGAGATTAGAGATATGTGTTTCATGGCATTGGAGAGTCAACAACCAGTGGTGAAGGATGATGTTGTATCTGGAAGATGGGTTGATATCATTTTAAAGAAGGTAAGGGATTATGATATCGAAATTGATTCAGAACTAAAACTTGATATTGCTGAATCATTGAATGATGACTTGTTATTTGTTGAAACCATGAGAATTGACTGTGAAAGATATTTAGAAACAGTTTTGGTTGAATTAAACAACATGAAAAGTCAAGTAAATGATTTGCAAAGTGTCCAGTTGGCTCTTAAAGAGTCAGATTTGAAAAACGAGGCATTGGTAAGAGATAACCAAAAACTGAAATTTGATCTTGAAAAAGAACATATGGTTATCAATTCTTGGGTTCAAGCATCTGCTAAAAATTATGACGCTTTTTCTAAAACCATTGATGCTCAAAAAACCGCCTGGAAATTTGGTGATCTTCAGATGGCAGCTGTTTTACCCACAATTCACCAATTGCCAGAATCTGTTAAAGTTGAAACACCTTATGATTCCTCGGGCACAATCAAATCTGAATCCACTAAGACCAACCCTGTTGAGGTCAAAACTGGAGCCAAGAAGGCTAAAGCTCCAGTTAAAAAGGAATATGGTGACAATCCTTTACCTCATAAGTCAAGTGAGTCCTCAACTCTAAAGACTAAACCCCCGCTGAGCCAAAGTCCAAAGGCCAGCAGCCTGAAGAAAAAAACATTTTGGTAAAAATGGAAAATCAAATCCAAAATTTGTCAAGGCAGGTACAAAGTTGTACTGCCAGAATTAAGAATTGGAAGGAGGTGCATCCTCTTCAGTTGTAAAACAAAAGATGAAACAATCTGCTCAAAAAGGAGCAAACTTTGAAAAGAAAAAGGAGGTCAATGTTCCACTAAAACCAATTGTCTTCACTCCAGAAACTGGAGAGAACCCTCCAGTTTCCTCATCCAGTTCAACACCCAGTCAAGTACCTGGGACTTCTCAGAAGAAGTCCAGTGGACCCATCAAGAAAAGATGGGTTCACAAAAATAACTAATCAATTACTTGGGTGTGCAGGGCGATCGTAAAAGAATATTTGGTATCTGGACAGCGCAGCTGGCCGGACTATGACCGGATGTAAGCCCCTGCTGGAAGAATTCACTGTCTGCGATGGACCAGCGGTGACATTTGGTAATGATGGAAGTGGGAAAACTGAGGGATATGGTGTTGTTGACAATGGGCAGATTCAGTTCACTAAGGTTGCTTTTGTCAATGGTTTGAAATATAACCTGATAAGTGTCAGTCAACTTTGTGATGATGGATATAGGGTACTGTTCGATATTGCTCAAGGCACTGTTTTTAACAAGGATTGGAAGGTAGTCATGATTGCACCAAGAAAAGGGAATGTGTACATGATGAACATGGAGCCTGCTCCAAAGAGCATTGTTTCTATGTCAAGGCTGATGAGGACACCAACTGGCTGTGGCATAAACGATTATCCCATCTTAACTTCAAAAATATTAACAAGTTGTCAAGAAAGCAACTAGTTGATGGGATACCCTTGTTTTCCTTTAAAAGGGTGAAGCCATGTCCAGGGTGTGAAATGGGCAAAAAGAAAAGAGCCAGTAGACCAGGCAGAATTTCAGCATCACTGAACCTCTTCACATGCTTCATATGGATCTTTTTGGTCCAGTGAATGTTCAAACTAAAGCTGGTAAGAGATACACTTTAGTTGTGGTCGATGAATACACCAGATTTTGTTGGGTGATATTTATCAGATCAAAGAGTGATGCATCTGGTGAAATTATCTCTCTCATCAAGCGAATTGAGCTCAAGTATACCAAGAAAGTGTGTCAGTTGCGAAGTGATAACGGTACAGAATTCATGAATAAAGAATTGGAGACATTTTGCACTGACACTGGCATTTCTCAAAACTTTTCGTCAGCTCGTTCTCCAGAACAAAATGGTGTGGTTGAAAGGAAGAATCGCACATTGATTGAAGCTGCCAGAAGTATGTTATCTGAATCTGGTCTTCCCACCTGTTTTTGGGCTGAAGCTGTGGCAACTGCATGTCACACCAAAACCGGTCAGTTTATGTCAAGAGACACAGGAAGACTGCCTATGAAGTCCTCAGGAATCGTAAACCAAATATTGGATATTTCCATGTATTTGGTTGTCCAGTTTACATTTTAAACGATTCCAGTCAGTTGGGAAAATTTGATGCAAAGCTGACGAAGGTGTCTTTGTGGGGTATTCAAATATTAGAAAAGCCTATAGAGTTTATAATTATAGACTCCAAAAGGTACATGACAATTCATGTCACGTTCGATGAATCAAATGAAGCAATCAACAAAAGACCAACCCTTGATTTATCTTCAGTTGTCCCAGTTGATTTTGGTGTATCTGATCAGGTTCATCAATCAGATAGTACACCAGAAAATGTTTCCAGACATCAAGTCTTGGAACCAGTAATGGAAAAGAAGAACTTGTGTGACACCTCATTTTATCCTTCTATCAGTTTTAACCTACCTGAAAAACTGGTAATTGGATCTGATGTGCGTGCCACAACAACATCAGAACCAGTTCAAGCTTCTCCAGTTCTTCAAGATATACCTTTGTTTGAAGATAATCATGTCAACTCTTCAGTTGACACTGATGATGAAGTTGAAGTAGTTTGGACTGATCCTCCTCCAGTTGCTGCATCTGTTGGAGATCGTCAGTGTCTTGCACTGATGTTGTATTATACCAACCTAGTCAATACACTAAATGGACTGCTGCTCATCCCATTGAGCAGATTATTGGCAATCCAGATAGTGGGGTTCAGACTAGAAGAGCCACAAGTGATCAATGCTTGAACGTCACCTTCTTATCACTGATTGAACCGAAGAAGATTGACGAGGCTATGGCAGATCCAAGCTGGGTTGAAGCTATGCAAGAACTCAACCAGTTCGAAAGGAACAACGTTTGGGAGCTTGTTCCTTGTCCTCCAGGGTTAAAGAGAGAACCCATTGGAACGAGGTGGGTCTACCGGAACAAGATGGATGAAGATGGCAACGTTATCAGGAACAAAGCTAGATTAGTTGCCAAGGGTTATTGTCAAGCAGAAGGTGTTGATTTCGATGAAACTTTTGCTCCAGTTGCAAGACTTGAAGCCATCAGAATTTTTCTGGCTTATGCTGCTCACTTGCAATTCAAGGTTTTCCAGATGGATGTAAAAAGTGCGTTTCTGAATGGCACATTGGAAGAAGAAGTGTATGTTACGCAGACTCCAGGCTTCATAAATGAAAAGCATCCACATTGGGTATATAGACTGAACAAAGCTTTATATGGTCTTCGACAAGCCCCAAGAGCCTGGTATGATACTCTAACTAAACATCTTCTCAAAAATGGTTTTCAAAGAGGTGCAATAGATAATACCTTGTTCATCTTGAAAGAAAAAGGTGATATCTTGCTGGTACAAATTTATGTTGATGATATTATATTTGGGTCAACTGATGATGGAATGTGTAAAAGGTTTTCAAAAATTATGTCTCAAGAATATGAGATGAGTTTAATGGGTGAATTAACATTTTCTTAGGTTTACAAATTAAACAAACCATGGATGGTATTTTTATTAACCAAGAAAAATATGTCAGAGATTTGTTGAGAAAATACAAATTTGATTCAATCCCATCAAAAACCACACCTATTTCAGCTCCATTAAATTTGGACTCTGACCCAAATGGAAAACCAGTGGACCAAAAAGAATATCGTGGAATGGTTGGTTCACTGATGTATCTAACTGCCAGTCGACCAGATATAATGTTTGCAACATGTTTATGTGCCAGATTTCAGGCAAATCCAAAAGAATCACACTTGCATGCTGTTAAACGCATTTTCAGGTACCTGAAAGGGTGCCCTAGCCTTGGTCTTTGGTATCCCAAAGGCTCAGGGTTAGATCTAATGGTTATTCAGATTCAGATCATGCAGGTTGTAAGATTGATAGAAAATCCACAACTGGTGGATGTCATTTCCTAGGGGGAAAACTGGTGAGTTGGACCAGTAAGAAGCAGACTTCAGTCTCAATGTCTACTGCTGAGGCAGAATACATTTCTGCGGCCAGTTGCTGTGCCCAGATTCTCTGGATCAAAAACCAGTTACTTGATTATGGCATGAAATTCACAAGAACCCCAATCTTTTGTGACAACACCAGTGCTATTGCTATATCTCACAACCCAGTGATGCACTCAAAGACAAAGCATATTGATATCAGGTATCACTTCATTCGTGATCATGTTATGAAAGGAGATATTGAAATACATTTCATCCCCACTGATAAACAGTTAGCTGATGTTTTTACAAAACCTCTTGATGAAAAGACTTTTAAACATCTCATCAGTGAACTGGGTATGTTAAATCCTCATTAAACTGAAGAGGCCCTTCAGTTGAGGATGGTCCAGGTGATCCTTGATTGGTTGGAGATTGAACGCCTTGATGTACTCAAAGACTAGTCACTGATCAAATGGATCACATTTTTAGGGGAAAAAGACTCAAAATATTTTTCAAATAAATTATTGAAAAATGCAACTGAAGGTCATCAGTTGAAACTGGCATCTAAATTTTCTTTTGGTTGCTAGTTTGGTCTTGTCTCAAAATGGTGGTCAGCCAGATTTCATAACGTTGTGTTTTACTTGGTGGATACTTGTGACACGTGATGTTACTCGAGTGCTAACCTCGCACTCACGAACGTCACCTGACATGTCTTACGTGTCAAGACTTTTGCTGAAATGTACTGCACTTTTTATGGGTATTGGTGAAGTTAGTGGGTGAGTGGGAATACCAGCCGTCGTAGCATTAAATGCTTGATGGGAAGTATTAAATATTTTTGAATTCTCAAAATTTTGGAAAATAACTTTTTACAAATTATTTCAAATTTTTGGAGACTAAAAATATCTTTTCGTATATATTTTGGCAATATTTTACTGCCTATATATACCCCCACCAATATATCCGTCTCATTTACTTCTCTCAAAATTCCTTCATTTACTCTTTCAATCATTCACAATTCGAGATCCTTTTCTCTCTTTCTTCTTTAAGTCCAAAACCCTAAATCTAAATTCACAAATGGCTCCTAAATCTTCTTCTTCTTCATCTCGTTCTCGTGATGTGAATCTACTCACTGCTGAGTACATTCCATCACAAAATGTTATTCGTGCCACTGGTGCTCCCATAAGTTCTAAACTTATTAAATTAAATCCAATAATCCAATGGCATCTCTTCAAGGGCTCCAGGCCGCTGACTCTCTTATAGGGAGAATCCAATCCTTTCTTCGGATTTCTCCCCTCAGCGATGCCTTCTCTTTGAATCCACACAAGCTATTTCATGACTACTTGTGTGAATTCTGGTACACTGCCTCTCTTTCTGAGGACTGCTCATCCATCTCCTTTTCTCTAAAGGATGGGTCAGTCCCGTGTACCATCACCACTGAAACATTGAGGGAAGCCCTTAACCTCAATTACTGGAGACAAAATGAAAATCCAGTGGTGATTTCCTCCAATATTAATTTCCGCCAGGTCTTCCTTGATATGGGAAATAAGGAGATGGTGGAGGGGGATGTGTTGAAGACCAAGGGGTCTATTACAATGAAGGGCTTTCACCATCCTGGAAGTTCTTTATGGTTCACTTGGTGGAGAGTTTGGGAGGGAGTTCTGGTGGATTGGACCAGGTAAACTCCTTTCAGGCAGAGATGGCTTACTGCCTTTGGAATGGACTGAGGGTGGACTTTGCAGGTATTTTGTTCAGAAGCCTGGTGTTCAAGTTGAAGGGCAACAGAGGTCCTTGTGTTCCCTTTTCAAGATTCCTGTCCCTTTGTTTCATTCAGATTCTGGGCAGGGAAGAGTACAACAACACGCAATCCTTGTTCTCTGTGCCAGAACTGTTGAGGAATCTGGACAACCTGGTGTCCACTTCTGATGAAGTCCAGATGACCCCGAGAATGATTTTTGCATTCTCTAAAACTGATGCACCACAATCTGGTGAATCAGAAAGGCAACTGGGCGGGCCTCAAAATAATGAGGGACCCACCGGTTCGTCTACTGAAGTAGTAACTGTGGCAGAAGCAGGAGTCCAGGCAGTTCCTAAAGCGAAAAGATCCTCTAAAAGCAGGAGATCAAGATCTGGACTTGCTGCACCTGACCAATCACAATCTGTGATAGTGGTCTCTGAAGCCGCTGCCGGTGATATTGCAACTGAGGATAGAGCAGTTGTGGTTGAGGCACCAGTCACCTCTGTCCAGGGAGAAGATGCTTCGGCAACGGATCCTCAAACTGATGATACCATTGAGGCAACTCAAACTGGTCATCAGGAGTCTGAACAGCTTGTTCAGCCACCCCCAACATTTATGGATCTTGGCATAAATGAGGGTGTGTTTCAGCTTGAGTCTTCGGACTCATCTGAGACAGAATCTGACCAGGAGATGGCTGATGCAACTGTACTTGATCAGCTCCCTTCTCTCCTTGGTCAACCCCAAGAACCACATGTTTCAGTTTCCCCAACTAATGTACAAAGCTTAGATATACCTCCAATATTCACCTCTCGCCAACCACCTTCTTCTATGGGTGTGCCTAGAGATAGACACATCCTAACCCCACCGTCGCCGTCGTTCACACCTGAGCATTCTCAGCATGAACGACACATTGAATCTCTTCCCTTCATTTCTACAACCCCTCCTCTTCTATCAACTGATGCTACCGCAACTGGAGAACCAAATATTGTCATACCTCGTCCAGTTGCACCGGTAGCTTTTTCGGCTGGTCCAGTGACACCTTCTCCTCCGTCATTGGACAGCCAATTCGTGTCTTTCCAAGCCGATCTCTCGAACCTTCTCGCGAGGGTGGAAGAGATTCAAAAGACACTTGATAGGAACACCAAGTCCCTCTCCAGGTACCACAAGGATCACTTGCAAAATATTAAAGTGGTTGACCTGGGGATCAACAAGTTCTCTGCCAATGAGGACTTGGTGTTTGGCAAGCTGAACGAGTTAGTGGAATCCTCCAATCAACTGGCAACATCTTTAAGGGAGGCGTTCGCACTGACTCAATCTGGAGTCACATCTTCAATATCCAACCTACTGAACAGTACTGTCAGATCTTCAGAGGTTGATATTAAGAATCTTGAAAGGCAGGTGCTAGATTTATGTAACAAACCTGGCCTAGATGTGACTGCGCTTGGGCACCAGTTGGCCTCTTCAGTGGGTCTCAAGATTGAAGAAACCTTGGCTGCCAGTGAAAACAATTTGATTGAAATTGTGATGTCTGAGATCACCAAGATTGCAGCGCCCCAGGTCGATCTCACTCCTATTACATCTGAGATTGATCGGTTGAGGTGCAATCTGGATACACTGGCCAGCAAGGTCTCTGAACACTCAACTGCCATATCGGATCTGACCACTGAAGTTGGCAAAGGAAGGGAGGGTGTGACTGAAAGTGTTAAGGAAGTCCCTGCAACTGGGCTCTCTTCAGATGATCTCTCAATACTCAAACAGATTTTAAAGAGTCAAGAGCAGACAAGTGGAAATGTAATGACTCAGTCTCAAGAGATCAATCATCTTTGGAGGACAGTTCGCATGCTTTGTGGAGTCTTCAAAGAGTGCAAGACAATGCAATCATGGCAGCCTCTAGATCGCCTGCCCTCTAGTCATGCCGATTTTGAAGCCATCAGGCAGGGACTAGATGCTGCCAAGGGGGAAAGGTCGGTACATGCCCCTCACACTCTTGTGAAGACTTCAAGTAAAGGGAAGGAGATTGTGGTGGCTACTAGTACTGAGGCTGGTGAGCAAGGGTTTGAGGTGTTTGATGATGTGGTGGTAGGAAGTGTTGATAAGGGAAAGGCCATTGCTGATGAATCTATGGAACCGGCCACCGATGCACCAATGTTGGAAACTGGCAATGTCGATTTGTTGCCTCCAGTTACTGAAAGCGAGAGTCAGAAGTTAGCAAGAGTGGGATACCTGGTCAAGGAAAGGAAGAAACAAATGAAGGTGAACCAATTCGAATCAAGAAGAAATCTTCCAACCCCTCTTGTTGATATCACTGATGCTCAACTCCTTGGCTTGACACTTGTTGAATACAAGAAGATCCAAGAATAGTCAATGCACTGAAGGAGATGCTTGAAGTTGAACTGGACAAACACTACCAGGATGATGAGGCTGAACTGGATGCTAAGTGTTTGAATGTGTCGGTGGAAAAGGCCAGAGAGATTAGGTCTGAAGGGATTCTCAAGAGGACTGAGCAGGTAAAGAAGGCGGTCACCAAAGTATTGAATCCACCCAAGTCCAAAGGGAGAAAACAAAAAGCCTTGCCAAGAGATGCAAATCTGAGGACTTGGGTAGAACCATCTGAACCCACAACTGATGATATTCGAGCTGCTACACAAAAGCTGAGCACGAGCAAAATCAAACTGACAAATGAATCTGAAGCTCGCACATACTTGTCAGATGTACAGCGTCGAAGGCACAATAGAGGCAGGATTACTGATGTTAAGGTTTCAATCAAGCCTGGTGCCAAGCATTTTGTTGTTGAGGTACAATACTTTGGTGGGCCTAAAAGGACAACTGAGAACCCGGATGTCCATCAGTATGGTCATTCCGAACATGTTGAAATGTTGAGGTTGCTGGAGGGGAGACAGAGGAAGAATAAAGTTGAAAGAGGCTGGGAGTACGTATTGCAAAATCTTATCAAGTTCAAGGAAAACATTGAAGAAAGATTAGGCCTTGATCCTGAGGATACTCAGCCAATTTCATCAGTCTCAAAAAGAAGGAAAACTGGCGAAGGGCCATCTGTTTAAGTTTTCCTTCTAACTATCTGCTTGTAATTTTGTATACTTTATTGTAACTAATTTGTAAATTGTGTGTATATACAAGTTGCCAGATTGTAACTCACAAGTAAGATATCTGATAGGATCTACAAGCTTTTAAAACTAAATCCAAGACATTTGATGATCTATAAAAATGTCTTGGAAACTCAATAGGTTTTATCAAACTCAAGTATTTTAAACTTAAACTTGTATAGAAACAAGTTTGAAATCACTTGACAATATTTCAGGACAATTAGGGGGAATTTGTTAGGTCCAGTTTAAGCTAAACTGGAGCTCTCCAGTGACATCTGGAGAGCATGAGGAATTGTCCGAAATATTAGAAGTCCAGTTGCATTGTACAGGTTTAGCAACTGATGACTTCCTCCAGTTGAGATCAGAAGACTAGAATCTGAAGATCTTCCAGTTGAAGTCAAAGACAACAAATGGAAGATAGAGATTGGCAATGGCAGCGAAGCCCAGTTGACAATCTACCAGATCAATCAACTGGAGAATCCTCCAGTGTAAATGCTCTTACAAAGCCTTACACTGATTACGAGGAGGACCTTTTTACTCTACATCCTTTTTAACCGGACAATGATATTGTCTTTGGATAAAGATACAAAGATGTAGAGTGGTTGAATAAAGTAACCTTTTGTCTTACTTTATTTAACACACACAAAGGATTATTTAAACAATACTTTTGTGTGCTGTCAACCATATTTGTACATCGAAGTTGAGATCCCCATGCTCAATCTTCGACTATAAATAGAGGTCCTTACACAAGCATTTTTAACAACTTTGCAAATACATATATTCTGCAATATTGGTGAACTTGTGCAATATTCTCTCAATCGCAAAAAGAAACATTTCACAACTCTAAGTGTTTCGATTGTTTAGGAGAATTTCCAAGTTTAGATCAATTGTAATTCATGGGTTGTTAGGATATTTACACTCTTGTATTATCTTGGTTCCGCAACAACCTTGTATTTTATTTAAACAAGTAATAAATAAAATACACTTGAAAATTACATATTGTCTCACCAGTTTATGTACTCGTCATTTATATTATTGCTTGTATTAATATTCTGTCACCTTAATACCTAATTCCAGTTAACCTGTTTAGGTCACATCCAGATTAATTGATCGTGTTGCAAAGTTCACTCACCATCGACATAGAGGTGTCTTCAGCACCCATCTAGTAGTAGTTGGGACTAAAAATTTGGTCCAGTAAATGTAAGAAGTATTGGTGGGATGTATTACTGTTTGGTGGTTACTGATGATTACTTAAGATTCTCATGGGTATTATTTCTTAAATCAAAAGATGAAACTCCGCAGATTTTGATAAATTTATTTGTCGAAACTGTAAACATTTATGGAGTTCGTGTTAAGAGAATCAGGAGTGACAACGGAACTGAATTTAAGAATAATATGTTGGATGTCTTTTGTTTGTCAAAGGGAATTCAACATCAATACAGCTCTCCGTATGAACCACAACATAATGGAGTTGCTGAAAGGAAGAATAGGACTCTAATTGAGACAGCCAGAACTATGCTTGCAGATTCAGGGCTTCCTACTATGTTTTGGGCAGAAGCGGTGAATACAGCTTGTCATATTTTAAATAGGGTTACTGTAGTTAAGCTTCATAATAAGACATGTAATGAGCTTCTACATAAGAAGAAACCAAATTTACAGAATGTGGAACCATTTGGTGTACCGTGTACTTTCATGAAGTATCTACCTCAGTCAAAGTTTGATTCAAAGGTTGAAGAGGGATTTCTCATCGGTTATAAACCGGGCACATCAATTCGACGGGTTTACAACAAATAGACCGGCAAAATTGATTTGGGAACAAATGTTAAGATTGTCAATCATAAGCCCGCTATTCATTCTGGAAGTGGCGAAAACTTCGATTACGATAGTGTGTTTAGTTCACTACATGGTCCTGATTCTTATTCAGATCCTGAGACAATTAATGATGTGATTATTTTAAGAGATCACATGGATAATACTCCTATATCTCCGCCTACTCGAAATGTGCCTAGAGGTAAAGAACCGATTAGAACTCGTTGGGTATATAAATGCAAACGAGATGACAAAGGGATCGTTACCAGAAATAAAGCACGTTTGGTTGTTCAGGGGTTTGCACAGGGAGAAGGATATGACTATAACGAAACTTTTGCACCAGTTGCTAGGATTGAAGCTATAAGGTTATTTTTAGCTTTTGCAAGTTTCAAGGGTATAAAGGTGTATCGGTTAGACGTTAAGAGTGCCTTCTTATACGGAGAAGTCAAAGAAGAAGTGTATGTTTACCAACCACCGGGGTTTGAAGATCCAAATTATCCAAGAAGAGCATATCGATTGGATAAGGCTCTTTATGGATTGCATCAAGCACCCAGAGTGTGGTATGAAAAGTTGTCAACGCATTTGTTGACAAATGGATTTACAAGAGGATTGATAGACAGCACATTGTTTATCAAGTGGAAGAAGCGAGATTATCTGATTGTACAAGTTTACGTGGATGATATCATTTTTGGTTCATCTAATATAAAGATGTGCAAAGAGTTTGAAATGAGCATGAAAAATGTATTTGGAATGAGTGCTATGGGGGAATTACAATTTTTCCTCGGACTACAAGTAGATCAAAGGAAAGACGGATTCTTTATTCACCAGTCTAAGTATGTCGATGACATCTTGGAAAGGTTTCAAATATTAGAGTCCAAGACATATGGTACTCCAATTCAGCAAAATCATGGTTTAGGAGTGCTTGATCCGAAAGATGAACTTGTGGATGCAACTTATTATCGTGCTATTATTGGCTCATTGATGTATCTGACTGCTTCGCGTCCAGATATTATGTTCGCTGTTTGTCTTTGCGCTAGATTTCAAGCTAGTCCGAAAGAGTCACATTTGACTGCAGCAAAACGTATTCTACGTTATCTTAAGGGAAACCAAGGGCTTGGTCTATGGTATCCAATGGGAGGAACGTTTGATTTTGTTGCATATACTGATTCGGATTTTGGTGGTTGTAACAATGACAGAAAGTCTACGACTAGAGGTTGTCAGTTGTTAAGAGGGAGATTAGTATCGTGGCAATGCAAGAAGCAGACATGTGTTGCTCAGTCTTCATGTGAGGTAGAGTATATGGCTGCTGGTAGCTGTTGTTCCCAGGTATTGTGGATTCAACAACAACTTCGTGACTACGGTATGGATTTTCTTGATACTCCTATTAAAATAGACAATAAGTCAGCAATAGACATTACTAATAACCCTGTCATGCATAAGGTCACCAAGCATATTGATATTAGACATCATTTCCTGCGTGATTGTGCCCAAAAGAAGTTAATTCATTTGGAAAAAGTTATAACCGATGATAATTTAGCTGATTTGTATACCAAAGCATTTGACAAGACTCGATTTGAGAAGTTAATTCTTCTCAATGGGATGAAGAATGCTGATTCATATTAAATCTCTCAAAGAACTGATTTTGTAAGTTTGTGTCTGTAAATAACTAGAGTCATAAAAATTCAAAAAGAGTTCTTAGTGTCATGAAAACCATAAAAATGTGAAAAATGAGAAAATGACAAAAATATGGAGAGATTTAAGTTAATGCTGTCAGAAGATTAGAAGTGAGGATACTTAGCTTTTAAGTCTGCTTAATCGTAATATAACTGCTTAGTTCAGTGATTACAATTTGGGATATATTGGTTGACACAAAGTAGCAAGGTTTCCTTAATTTGAACTTAATTTATACAATGTTCTTGTGGGAAACATATTCAGATATATGGCTGAGAATGCTTGCTTTTTCAGTAACGAATTGATCTGGTCCTTAAATTTTGTGAAAGATCTAGCATTACTATAAGATTTGTTCAATGTATAGGCAAAAACCTCTACCAATCATGAGCATGAAAGTAAATGTGATATTATTATGCAAATGAAATGAATGAAAATTAAGGGGCTAATGTGGTCTTTGAGATTCGGACAAGTATGTCCTCGGGGTGTCTTTGTATACCTAGTCTACCTAAAGCTTCCAACTTGGGATAGGTTGTCAGAAAGTTCGCTACATGGGTCTCATAGAAAACCACGGGTTCCTTATAAATAATGAAATGCAAAAGCAAATAAGTTAAATCACAAAGTGATTAATTCAGTTATCTAAAAAGCGTCTCATGATTTGTTAAGGATGTTTTTGAATATACATTGAATATTTGTTATCTTAGTGCTTGTATCGATTACGGAAGTATATCTGAATGTGGGTCACATAAGTTCGCAAACTATTCAATGGCATATTAGGCTACTCGGGTTACATGGTGACTGTCCTTGGCCAGTGTATGTCGAAAGTGTCATAACTCAAAGGAAACTGGAAGTACCGAGTGTTTAAGAGGACAAATATACCAGTAATCGTGGTTGAATCGCTGTTCATAATTAATAATAAGAGAATTATTTCTCACTTGCAGACTTTTGTTAATGCTAATCTGATCTAATCTGCAGAAACTTAGAATTTCTTGTAAATAAATAAAGTAGCTTAGTATTTTATTTTTATTTTTAATTTTGTTTCTTTTTATTTTATTCTTGTAATAAGTGTCAGTTTATGTGTCAAACTAGTTCTTATTGCACGAGAGATTTGATAAGCATTAAAAGTTATAATTTTTAGTGAATTATATAAGTCTTGTTGCTTACGGTATAAATGTGTAAAAGATGGATTTTCTAATTATTACATAAGTTGTTTAAGGTTAGAAAATGAAATGTTTTGAAAATTGAAAAGTCAAAATATTTTTGAATGTGTTTCAAGTAAATTTTTGAAATTTCAATTGTTTTTGGTTGCTAAGTATGCTTGACAAAGATTTGACTTGCCTTAGATTTAATTTTATCGATAGGTTGAGATTTTGGTCGTTTTGCATATTTATGATATTTTTATTGTTGATTTTGATGCATTAATGAAGTTTGTTAAGTGTGCAGGTTACAGATAATAAACTCATTTTAAATGTAATTGGCATCAAAAGTTTTAGATTGTGACTGAAGGCAAAATTGTTTTCGCTTGCTTATTGGAATTGCATTGCGACGAACAATGAAAGTTGCTCAGAAATTACTTCTACAAACTGTGTTACAAGGATAGATTGCCTTGTAATTAACCTAAGACTTAGTGTGATAGGTTATAGTTTTATTATCAAGATCACAACCTAAGATGTAATGTGATAGGTTGTTGATATGATATTTTGTCATACATTATACATTAAATGTGTTTTGATGTAAGGTTGTATTTGTTTGAGTTAAACATCAATGAAGAAATGATCGATTTTATATCAAGATAATAATGTAAGATTTATTTGATACATTATTATGATGACAAGTTAGTACGGATGATTTACGATAGCATATTCGAGTAGATACAGGTTTTTAGTAACGAGTATCTACAGGTTTATGTTTCTGGATTTTTGGAATTTTTCCTTATTTAGATTTCTGAAAATTCGTGAAATTTGGCTAAGGAATGGAGATTATGTGATTTAAATTCTGAAAATTCGTTTTGGTCCATGCTGACGTCATCATGCCTTATGCTGACGTCAGCGTGAAGCCCACGAAGGACTCCTTCGGCCCGGTCCACGAAGCTCCGAATATATATACGGGTTTCACTATTCATTAATTACTTTTAATCGAAAATTAACCCTAAGTAAATCACACGAATCACCTCTTCCTCGTGCCACTATTCATCCGTGCCTATTTTGGATCAATTTCATCTTCTTTTCAAATTAAACATCCTAGTTTGTTAGTAAATACATGATCTAGGATAGATTATTGATGTTTTAACTATGGATTTGCACGATTACAAGTCATTATAATGGCCAAATTTTTGATTTTGCCTCTCGTGAACAGTAAAAAGGACGAACCAAGAATTCGAACTTCGATTAATGATGATTTGGACTTAAATTAGACTTAAAATTCGATTAATCAAAGTTTAATGATGTTAAATCTAATGAAAATTTAAGTTAACAAGCGTTAAATCAAGATTAATTGATAAAATTATGGTTCGGTCACTATTCACACGAAGCACGAAGAACATCTACTTCGTGCTCATTTAATTCGACATTTAATCACTTTCTAGGCATATAATCGAAGCAAAACAATTCCAAGTTAATGTTAGTTATTGATTTTAATATCGAATGGAGATGTTTTCTACCTCGTGTTAACTGGGTTCATCATGGCTCGTGCTAACGTCACGACGGGGGAAAACCTCCTCGTGATGACGTCATCACGAAGCAGAAAGCCAAAATCCTAATTTTTATTTTCGTTTATTCTAACTTTGTTTTTCTTGTCGTTTATGTCTGTTTTTGTGCAGGTATGGCAGGACAAGGTGATAACGCACGTGTATTCGCTAAGGAACACAATGCTGCACTCGATCTCAGCATCACGCAGACGGGGTGCACTACAGAGCTTCACGGTGTTCTCCAGTTTCTTGCACGTTGTCGCATTAACTTTGCGTTGACCGAGAATCCTCCGTTGGTAATAAGTCTCATTCGGGAGTTTTGGAAATCAGCCCGATCAGTGCAGATGGGTGATCATTTGTACATTCGCACTACTGTTGGAGGACGTTCTATTTCGTTCTCAGCTGGAGACTTAAGGACTATTTTACGCTTAGGTGTTGATGACATGGAGCAAGGTCCTACTGAGTTTACAGAAGAATTCTGTGACGGTGCTTTACGTCGTGTGGGTTATGCTGGTAACATTACACACCCATACTTTAGGAAGAATCTTCGCTGCAAATGGAAGCTCTTTGCTTACTATTTGTTGAGGTCTATGAGTCATCGGAGTACGGGTCATGATCAGATTAACATCCAAAATGCATCTCAGTTGGTTGCTTTGGTGCTGAACAAGCCATACAGCTTTTCTCAGTACATTTTTGATAATTTTGAAAGGCAAATGAGATCATTTGGAACCGACAAGAAGTTTTACTTGTTTCCAAGATTTGTGATGATCATAATTCGTCACTTTGCAGCAGATTAATTTAGGTCGTCTTACTTATAAGGCATTTGCTGAAAGTTTGAAGCACGTGTCGGGAAGAAATGTTCCAATTGAGGTTCATAATCCACCTCTGTTCGGACATTTGATTAATCCTAACTATGTTGCTGTAACACCCCGACAGCGGCGGAAAACTCGGGATGCAAGATAAAGCACACGCGCACATGGATGTTACATAGGAATACTAAATGAGTGCTTAGAATAAACATAAATAGTCAATTTCATAACCAAACAAGCATAGTAGTAGTTATTACACACAAGTTCAACAAAGATGATCAAATCAAGTATGAAAAGTCCCACGCAGGGGATACGATTGGGCATATTGCCACCAACCACAAATTACAAGCATGCAAACTCCAACCCTAAATCCTGAAGTCTGCTAATAGTCCCATGCTACCACACCTAGCCACGATTAGCCTGATTACCTGAAAGGAATACTTAAAAGAGTCAACACAAAGGTTGGTGAGTTCGTAGGTTTGAGTATAAACAAGTAGTATAAAAGCATTTTATGCCGTCAATAGATCTCAAGTGTAAAGTAGTATGTAGTGGCTAGTGACCAACTTGCACATAAGTAAGCGAGCACACACAATCCTCGATAGGACCGGCTAATAGTACCAGTAGAGCACACACAATCCTTAATAGGACCGGCTAATAGTATCAATAGAGCACACACAATCCTTAATAGGACCGGCTAATAGTATCAATAGAGCACACACAATCCCTAATAGGACCGGCTAATAGTATCAATAGAGCACACACAATCCCTAATAGGACCGGCTAATAGTATCAATAGAGCACACACAATCCCTAATAGGACCGGCTAATAGTATCAATAGAGCACACACAATCCTTAATAGGACCGGCTAATGGTATCAATAGAGCACACACAATCCCTAATAGGACCGGCTAATAGTATCAATAGAGCACACACAATCCTTAATAGGACCGGCTAATAGTATCAATAGAGCACACACAATCCTTAATAGGACCGGCTAATATGTAACAATAGAGCACACACAATCCTTAATAGGACCGGCTAATATGTAACAAGTAGTCAAAAAGCCAGAGAGTAGTAAAAGTAGTTACGGCATGTATAAAAGCTTAAGTAATATTCCTTTCACCCCGAAATAAGTAAAGAAAAAGGGGCTACGAAGACTCACAGTGATCTGCTACAAGCGTAGTTCTACAAGCACAGGGTATAAGCACAGATATAGTAAAATATATCTACTCGAATCCAAGTATGTCTTGATGTCAACCTAATCACAAACCATTGAGCATAGATGGATACATGTATTAGTTCTCGTGATTATTTATTTACTAAGTGTCCTTGATGTACTGATGATTTGGTTCACTAAAGATCCTTAAACGTTTGACTCAACACTGTTTTTCATACACTAGACTCGTAATGAACGTCTTTAAACTCGCACTTTGATAAACAAGATCGAATATGTCTTGATTATACCTTAATTAGGGTTTCCTTGTACATGATAGACTTGGATTACAACTAAGTATAAAATCTGATTTCTACAACTAACGAAGATAGACCTTAAATTCGTTAGGTGTATCTGAACGAAGATAAACCTTAAATTCTTTAGGTGTATCTGAACGAAGATAAACCTTAAATTCGTTTGAGGACTTAAGTTTGTTTGGAGCTTAAGTTCGTTTTGGAAGACTTAAATTCGTTTCTAGGATACTAAATTCGTTTTAAGTGTTTTTAGGACGAATTTGGGACTGTTCTAACAAAAACGAGGGTTTTGAAGATTAAAACATGTTTACGACCCAAATTTGATCACGAAAAGGTTACTAAACACTTTTAGACACAAACCCACTAACTTTTAACACGATTTTTACACCAAAAATGGACCAAATCATCAAGAACATACACTTGAAAAGTAAACTTTTATTTTGATGAAAATCTCAAAATTTGCTGTCATTACCTGAAAATCGATACTAGAAATATGTTTTGATTATCACAAGGAAGCTAAAAATGCAAGAAATCTTGGTTTAACAACTCAAAATCAAATGATGAATTTTTGTGGGTGAAGATGGTGAATGTATGTGTGTGTTTTTAGAGAGAGAGAGAGGTGAGATGGAAGGAAAAATGGTGAAGAAGTAGAGAAAATGGGGTTTTCTAACCCTTTTATAGTTTTCCCTTAATTAATGTTTCTAATAATTGTAGGGTCTAAATAAAACATTTTTGGACTAGAATTTCTTGAATACAATCGCTTACGTCTTGAAACCTAACATTCTTATCATAATAGACCATAGACGCGTCTTATAATTTAAGATTTAAGAGTGAATAGACCTTCATGTGAGCACATATTCGAAACTAGAACATATCATGGATTTATTCAAATTATTTCTAAGGCGGTTGTTACAGTTGCACCTAGACAAGATTGGGAGGATGAAGAATCCGTTGCTGCAGCTGCTGGTGGTGATGATCAGGCTCAAGAAGATCCTCAAGAAGAGCGAGCTGATCAATTTGAGGGACTAAATGATGTTCCTCTGTATGCTGGAGATCTGGAGGATGATCCAGATATGGACGCTCTTATGCAGGATATTGATGATCCTACAAATATTGTACCACCATCTACTGGAGTTTCTAATTCTACCTCTGCTCCAGTTGATGTTGATGTAGGTCCTTCTGAAGTCCCGGTTAATGTTGTTGAGGACTCGGAAGATGAATAAGAGGGAGAAAGACTGTCGAAACGAAGAAGAAGACATGCAAGATCTCAAGCTAAAGTTGATAGAGAGTTTGCTGCTTATTCTGAAGCCATGGAGAGGTCTCATGCACCTGCTGTTGGTGATACTCTATCGGTTGCTGCTTTAAGAGCTTCAGTTTTTTATGTTCCTGCGTCTGTGTCTGCTCCTTCTGCTGCTGGTGTTGTTGTTGGGGAGAGAAGGTCGAGACCAAAGTTTATCATAAGAGGAATTGGTTTTCGCGCACAAGTTGTTACTGAGGCTACAACTGTTACGATTCTTGTTGCTCCGGAGTCTACAGTTCGTCAAGAGCCAGAGCCGACACTTGTTGCTCCTAGGCCTTCGTCTGCTCCTATTCAGGCAACAGTTCCTATTTCTACTGTCATGGGATGTCTGTTGGCTCCTCTGCAAAGACCACAGATGCCTCCCACAGGAACTTCTAGTGCTCATATGCCTTCGTTTGAAGCTACGATGCCACCTCAGGCCTCTACATCTGATGTTGCTTCTACGTCACGTCCAGTTGTTCCGGTTCAAGTGCAGCTGAGTCGTTTATTTTCAGAGAAGAAGATGTTAAAGTTGAGGGTTACAGCTTTGGAGAATCAGCTAAAGTCTCAAGCTGCTAAGCATCAATAAGAGATGGACGAAATGACAGCTCTTGTTCATTCTCTTGGATCTAGACTTGACCAATTCTTGCCTCAGGGGGGAGATAAAAGATGGTTGTAAGGATGATGAGCTAGCAAAAAAGACTAGAGATGATGATCATGATGATCAAGATCGAGCTCAAGATCCAAATCAACAATAAGCAGATGGTGAGCCTGAGAATATAGGTCAAGATCAAGATGCTGTTAATGATGCTGCTATGGATACAGAGACTGCTGATGTTCAGGGGGAGTCATCAAGACAAAGAGAGTCAGAGATTGCTAGTACAGCTGGTGCTAGTACTTCTGGGACTCAAGATAAAGGCAAAGCTGTGATGACCGCTCCAGATGCAGATCCTGATGATCCAGATAACAATGATGATGGGGAAGATTCCAATTCAGGTAATTCTGATTCTAATTCTGATTGAATAGAAAGGGAGATAGTGAATGATCCTCATAATCATAAAGAAAAAGAAAATCTTAGCAAAGGAAAATCTACTCAGGATAGTGAGTCAACTAAGACTGATTCTACTACCAATGCCTCTACAGAGTTAGATTTGCATCCTTTAATTGTGCATAGACTAGAAAAGAGATTGGGATATGATCCACAAGCTCATATGAGAGCTAGAGCTGAGATTATGGATTATGATGATTATTATGATTCAAGATCACTTAGGGATCTAATGAAAGAACAGTCAGAGTTAACTCATACATCTTCAGAGTCAGAGTCAAATTCGGATTATGAACCTTAGTGCTATTGATTTTGTATTTTTAATTGATGTGTATACATTAGATTACTTGAGTTGTATTAACAGTTTAGAGTGTTAATCAAAGTGTTATTCAGCTTAGAATAGTGATCAAAGAATTATTCTGTTCGGCTTAACATATTGACAGTGTAATTATAAAATACTCGAGTAATGAAGAATAATAATTATAAGATAAATATGAATGTATGTGTTACATTATATTTATGATATAATATTATTGTTGTAAGTTAAAATAGATAAAGATTATAAGATAAATATTAATGTAATTGTTACATTATATTTATGATATATTATTATTTATTTTAATTTCTTTTAATGTATTTATACTATTTTATTATGTCTTGACTTGTGATTTATGTTCTTTATCTTTGTATATGTAAATCGTTTGAATTGCAGATAAGCTTCAAACAATAGGTGCATTGGACGATCTTGTTGCTGAAGAAGATCTAGATAGTATCGATGATGAAGATTTGGAAGAAGGAGAGTTCATTACTTCGGAAGCTGATAGAAAAAGGTTGCTTGAGACACCTTATGACTTTGATCATGTCTTTAATGAAGATGAAGTCATTCAAGTTGAACCAATAGCTGAAGTAGAACATCTCAATCTTAATCCAATCAGAGATAGTCCAGATGAACCTAAGAATGCTGCAAGGTTGAGATTTGATGTATATGCAAACATAGTCGATGAAGGACATGACAATATTTTTGATCTATACTGGAATATAGATGCTACACGAGAGGTTGACCTTGGAAGATTTAATATACCTCCGGTGCAGCAAGATTATGAGTTTATTGTTAATAGACTAATTCCAGGTTATAGAGGACATACTGGTTTGATGATACGTGATACGTATAAACCATCGATGTTTTGGGAATATGTCTCAGACAAGGATGCACCCAAATACTTCTCAGTGATACAAAGTTGGTTCTATGATCACATAATCAAATTGTTTATTATCAAGAGAAAGGAGGGTTGCCAGTACATGTCGATAAGTCAAAGACACTTCCACTCTCTCAGTGATTCAGACATGATAGATTTGGGAAGACACAGGTTCGTTAATCTTCAGAGCAATGGACTTGCAGATTTCTACTAGAATAGATTCAGAGATGAAAGAATTAAGTATTTCAGTGATAGAGGTCTGAAGCCAGAAGAAAGGTTGATAAAGCCAACACCTTTGAAGAAGATTAAGAATTCAGATGGCACATTTCGGTTTGTCCAGAAAAGGATTAAATGTGTTAAAAAGGTACCCGCTATCAGATGGGATCAAGATATGCTGACAGAGATGACATTTTGGCAGATAGATATCAAGTCAGGCGAAGCACAGATGTTTGTTGATGATTCAAAGAAACAGATGTTGCTACGCATGTATGATCCAATGCAGGTTGTCAACTTGTCAAGAGGTGATCAAAGAAGACTTTTGGATACACCTTGTTCAGTTGTGGACTTTTGGAGAGTAGAGGAAAAACGCTATCACAATATTCTCGCTCATTGTTTACAAGAGAGAATTCATGCGAATTGCACAAGACTGTTGTTTAATGGATAGCTTTGAAGTTCAAGTTTTGAAGACTTTAAAGAGATCTAGTTGCAATCGTCAAGGGGGAGTCTGTAGATGCAGATTCGTTGTGACAATCTCAACATAGATTTGATTATTGTTTACGTTTTTAGGAACTTGTTTGTAATCATTTAAATAAGAACTTGTGTTGATATTTAATGCTTACATTTGAACTTCAATATTGTATCTGTTTATGTTTTGTATTGTGTTTGTGTGTTATATATTGTTTTGCAGGTACAAGAACATAGAATCAAAGTTTATAAGTGTCGTAGAACACTTAACCGGTGATTGGATGTTATGTACGAGTCAAACAAAGAACTAAAAGTCGTCCCTCGTGCTGACGTCATCAGTGTGAAGGATGAACCTCGTGCTGACGTCAGCACGGGGCAAATCAATTAGTTATTGTTCGGGCCTAATTACGCAATTAAGGCCTAAGCCCACACGAACCCAATATCAAAAAATTAGGTTAATGATTTACGAATTCTTGAGAGTTATTCACGAATTAACGAGCTAAGGTTATTTGTTCCTTCGTGTGATCTTCTACACGAACCACAAGCCTTGTGCATCTCCTTGGGTTGGTTAATTGTTTATTAATCAACAAAAGGCAAGAGTAATCTAGTTATCTCAAGAGGATTCCGCACTCTTGATATAACGAATCACGTCTTATTACGATCCACGCAACAATAAGGCACCTTACATTCAGCACCAAGGCAACCATCTGAGAAGCATTATGTATATTCATCTGGTCATAGCCTGTACTCCGATGACTAATGGCCCTCAACAAATAGTAAGCAAGAAGCTTCCATTTGCCACGAAGATGATTCCTGAAGTATGGGTGAGAAATAGCTCCAGTATACCCCATACGACGTAGAGCACCGTCGCAGAAATCCTCAGAAAACTCAGTCAGACCTTGCTCTATCTCAACATCACCCAAGTGTAATATCGTCCGTAAGTCTCCAGCCGAAAATGAGAAAGAACGGCCTTCAACAGTAGTGCGAATGTATGTATGAGCACCCATCTGCACTGACCGGGCTGAGTTCCAAAATTCCCGAATGAGACTAATCACCAACGGAGGGTTCTCTGTTACTGCAAAATGAACACGAGAATGTGCAAGAAACTGTAGGACACCGTGAAACTCTAAAGTGCACCCCGTCTGCGTAATGCTGAGATCGAGTGCAGCATTGTGCTCCTTGACGAACACACGAGCATTGTTACCTTGTCTTGCCATACCTGCACAAAAACAGACCAAAAACGACAAGAAAAACAAAAGTTAGAATAAACAAAAATAAAAATTAGGGTTTTGGTTCGTCTGCTTCGTGATGACGTCATCACGAGGAGGATTTCCCTCGTCGTGACGTCAGCACGAGCCAACCATGAACCCAGAACACGAAGTAAAAACATCTCCATATGATGTTAAAATCGATCAAAAACATCATCGTGGACTTGTTTATGGTTCGTGGATGCCCAGAAAACAAAATCAAAACGAATTTGATGAACACGAAGTTGGTTCGTGTTCTTCGTGTGAATAGTGACCAAAACACAAATCTCATTGATTAATCTTGATTTAACACTTGTTAACCTAAAGTTTTGTTAGATTTAGCATGTTTAAACATCAATTAATCTAATTTTAAGTCCAATTTAAGTCCAAATCATCAAAAATCAAAGATCTAATTCGTGGTTCGTCCGAGTTACTGTTCACGCGAGGTAAAATCAAAAATCGGGCATTATAACGACTTGTAATCTTTAATTCGTATAGTCAAAACATCAATCAATCATCCTAGATTGGAATTATACCAACAAATCTGGATGAATAACACGAAGAAAGAAGGAATTGATCGAACTAAGGAGCGAATGAATAGTAGCACGAGGGAGACGAAGTTCGTGTGATTTACTTAGGGTTAATTTCGATTAATGGTAATTAATGAATAGTAACAACCCATATATATATATTCGAATCCACATGGGCCGGGCCGAACACGTAGTTCGTGGGCTTCGTGATGACGTCAGCGCGAGGCATGCTGACGTCAGCACGAGGTGATTTCGAATTTTTCAGTTTTTAAACCACATAAGCTTCATTCCTTAGCCAAATTACGCAAATTTTCCAGAAATTTAAACAAGGAAAAATTTCAGAAATTCCAGAAACATAAACCTGTAGATACTCGTTACTAAGAACCTGTATCTACTCGAATATGCTATCGTAAATCATCCTTACTAACTTGTCATCACAATAATGTATCAAATAAATCTTACATTATTATCTTGACATAAAATCAATCATTTTTTCATTGATGTTTAACTCAACAATGCAAAGCATTTTAATGTATAATGCATTGCAAAATATCATATCAACAACCTATCACATTACATCTTAGGTTGTGATCTTGATAACAAAATAATAACCTATCACACTAAGTCTTAGGTTAAATTACAAGACAATCCATCCTTGTAACACAGTCTGTAGAAGCAATTTCTGATAAGCTTTTATTGTCCGTCGCAATGCAATTCCAATAAGCTAGCGAAAACAATTTTGCCTTCAATCCCAATCTGAAATTTTTTATGCCAACTGCATTTAAAATGAGTTTATTATCTGTAACCTGCACACTTAACAAACTTCATCAATGCATCAAAAACAACAATAAAAATATCATAAATATGCAAAACAACCAAAAACTTAACCTAGTAACCATTACAAGATCTAAGGCAAGTCCAATCCTTGTCAAGCATACTTATCAACCACAAACAATTGAAATTTCAAAAATTTACTTGAAACACATTCAAAAATATTTTGACTTTTCAATTTTTCAAAATATTTCATTTTCTAAATTTAACAACGTATGTATTAAATTAGAAAATCCATCTTTTAAACATTAATACCGTCAGCAACAAGACTTATATAATTCACTAAGAATTATAACTTTTAAATGCTTATCAAATCTCTCGTGCAATAAGAACTAGTTTAACACACAAACTGACACTTATTACAAAAATAAAAATAAAAATAAAAATAAAAATAAAAATAAACTAAGCTACTTTATTTATTTACAGGAAATTCTAAGTTTCTGCAGATTATATCAGATTAGCATTTTGGTAGGCTAGGTATACAAAGACACCCCGAGGACATACTTGTCTGAATCTCAAAGACCACATTAGCCCCTTAATTTTCATTCATTTCATTTGCATAACAATATCACATTTACTTTCATGCTCATGATTGGTAGAGGTTTTTGCCTATACATTGAACATATCTTATAGTAATGCTAGATCTTTCACAAAATTTAAGGACCAGATCAATTCGTTACTGAAAAGCAAGCATTCTCAGCCATATATCTGAATATGTTTCCCACAAGAACATTGTATAATTTAAGTTCAGATTAAGGAAACCTTGCTACTTTGTGTCTACTAATATGATCCAAATTGTAATCACTGAACTAGCAGTTATATTACGATTAAGCAGACTTAAAAGCTAAGTATCCTCACTTCTAATCATCTGACAGCATTAACTTAAATCTCCCCATATTTTTGTCATTTTCTCATTTTTCACATTTTTATGGTTTTTTATGACACTAAGAACTCTTTTTGTATTTTTATGACTCTAGCTATTTACAGACACAAACTTACAAAATTAGTTCTTTGAGAGATTTAATATGAATCAGCATTCTTCATCCCATTGAGAAGAATTAACTTCTCAAATCGGGTCTTATCAAATGCTTTGGTATACAAATCAGCTAAATTATCATCGGTTATAACTTTTTCCAAATGAATTAACTTCTTTTGGGCACAATCACGCAAGAAATGATGTCTAATATCAATATGCTTGGTGACCTTATGCATGACAGGGTTATTTGTAATGTCTATAGCTGACTTATTGTCTATCCTAATAGGAGTATCAAGAAAATCCATACCGTAGTCACGAAGTTGTTGCTGAATCCACAGTACCTGGGAACAACAGCTATCAGCAGCCATATACTCTGCCTCACATGAAGACTGAGCAACACATGTCTGCTTCTTGCATTGCCACGATACTAATCTTCCTCCTAACAACTGACAACCTCCAGTCGTAGACTTTCTGTCATTGTTACAACCGCCAAAGTCCGAATCATTATATGCAACAAAATCAAACGTTCCTCCCATTGGATACCATAGACCAAACCCTTGGATTCCCTTAAGATAACGTAGAATACGTTTTGCTGCAGTCAAATGTGATTCTTTCGGACTAGCTTGAAATCTAGCGCAAAGACAAACAGCGAACATAATATCTGGACGCGAAGCAGTCAGATACATCAATGAGCCAATAATAGCACGATAATAAGTTGCATGTACAAGTTCATCTTTTGGATCAAGAACCCCTAAACCATGATTTTGCTAAATAGGAGTACCATATGTCTTGGACTCTAACATTTGAAACCTCTCTAAGATGTCATCGACATACTTAGACTGGTGAATAAAGAATCCATCTTTCCTTTGATCTACTTGTAGTCTTAGGAAAAATTGTAATTCCCCCATAGCACTCATTTCAAATACATTTTTCATGCTCATTTCAAACTCTTTGCACATCTTTATATTAGATGAACCAAAAATGATATCATCCACATAAACTTGTACAATTAGATAATCTCGCTTCTTCCACTTGATAAACAATGTGCTGTCTATCAATCCTCTTGTAAAACCATTTGTCAACAAATGCGTCGACAACTTTTCATACCACACTCTGGGTGCTTGATGCAATCCATAAAGAGCCTTATCCAAACGATATGTCTTCTTGGATAATTAGGATCTTCAAACCCTGGTGGTTGGTGAACATACACTTCTTCTTTAACTTCACCGTATAAGAAGGCACTCTTAACATCTAGCTGATACACCTTTGTACCTTTGAAACTTGCAAAAGCTAAAAATAACCTTATAGCTTCAATCCTATCAACTGGTGCAAAAGCTTCGTTATAGTCATATCCTTCTCGTTGTGCAAACCCCTGAACAACCAAACGTGCTTTATTTCTAGTAACGATCCCTTTGTCATCTTGTTTGCATTTATATACACAACGAGTTCCAATCGGTTCTTTACCTCTAGGCACATCTACTAACTCCCAAACTCCAAGTTTTTCAAATTGAGCTAATTCTTCTTGCATAGCTTCAAACCAACATGGATCTTGAAGTGCTGCCTTAACATTCTTAGGTTCTACTTGTGAAATGAAACCAGAATACAAACACTCAGTTATCAAACCAGTGTCTTTCACTTTACAGAACAAACTAGTTAGATCCTTACTCAACTGATTTCTAGTTCGAACAGGTTATGTTGGATTTCCAAGAATATTTTCAACTAGGTGATCCTTATTAATTCGATATTGAGGAACCGAATCAACATTCAAACTTTCTCCTAAATTTGTTGTAATCTGAAACTCAGGAGAGCTGAAATCATCTTCCGATTCTTCAGAAATAGGATCATCATCACGAAGTGTAACCTTCGATGGAGTAGGTGGTGTAGTGTTTGCAGGTTCATTATTGTCTGAATCTGGTGTCTTATCTTTGTCCTTACCACTTTCATGTGATCTCTTAAAATAATCACATCATCAATTGTCTCAGGATCTGAATAAGAATAAGGACCATGTAGTGAACTAAATACACTATCATAATCGAAGTTTTTGCCATTTCCATAATGAATAGCGGGCTTATGACTGACAATCTTGACATTTGTTCCCAAATCAACTTTGCCAGTCTGTTTGTTGTAAACCCGTCGAATTGATGTTCCCGGTTTATAACCCATGAGAAATCCCTCTTCAACCTTTTAATCAAACTTTGACTGAGGTAGATACTTCAAGAAAGTACACGGTACACCAAATGGTTCAACATTCCGTAAATTCGGTTTCTTCTTATGTAGAAGCTCATAACATGTCTTATTATGACGCTTAACTACAGTAACCCTATTTAAAATATGACAAGCTGTATTCATCGCTTCCGCCCAAAACATAGTAGGAAGCCCTGAATCTGCAAGCATAGTTCTGGCTGTCTCGATTAGAGTCCTATTCTTTCTTTCAGCAACTCCATTTTGTTGTGGTTCTTACGGAGAACTGTATTGATGTTGGATTTCCTTTGAAAAACAAAAGACATCCATCACATTATTCTTGAATTCAGCTCCGTTGTCACTCCTGATTCTCTTAACACGAACTCCATAAATGTTTTCAGTTTTGGACAAAGAAATTTATCAAAATCTGCGGAGTTTCATCTTTCGATTTAAGAAAGAATACCCATGAGAATCTCGAGTAATCAAACAGTTGTACATCCCACCGATGCTTCTTACATTTACTAGACCAAATAAATCCATGTGAAGTAACTCGAAAGGATTGGCAATAGAATTTTCTTGTTTCGGCTTATGTGCAGACTTTTGCTGTTTACCTTTCAAACAAGGTACACATTTGTCTTCCATTCCAAACCGCTTCATGGGAACACCATCAACCAAACCATGTTTGACAATGTCATTCATCTTTCAGAAATTGATATGTCCCATTCTTCTAAGCCATAGTAACGATTCAGATTCGTTTGCTTTCGATAACAAGCAAACAGACTCCTCTGGATTATCAACACCTAACACAAGGCCATAGATGTCTTTCTTCCTAGGAGCTTTCAGCAGGATCCAGTCTTCAGGAATAACATATCCCGGTTTCAATATAAGTGCTTCTTTCTCATTAAAATGGACAGTGTTACCCTTGTCACAAATCTGAAAAACACTTAATAAATTATGTGATAACTGTTCCACATAATTAACTTTCTCCAACGTAATCTTCCCATTGACAACATCACCTTGGCCCGAGATGTTGCCGCCCTTGGGACCTGCGAAACTAACATACGAGCCATTTACATCTTCATAATTGGACAAAACATTCTTGTCCCCTGTCATGTGCCAAGAGCATCCACTGTCAACATACCAAAGACTAATAGGCTTCCTTGGTTCTCCCTGCACATTAGACGATAAGATGGTTAGTTTCTGAAGGGAACCAAAACCTTTTGAGGTTTAGGTTTTGCCGAATTCATCTCTAATGATTAATTCGGTCCAATACCCATCGCTCTTTAATGGAGCCTTGGATGAAGATGGTGTCACAGACTGTTTCTTAGGTGAAGTGAAACGAGTCTTAGGAGGTGAATTCCTTGGTGAGTGAGTACCAAATCTAGGTTGACTCCCTAATCGATCATAGAATTTAGACGAACTATTAATTCGAACAGGAGGAGATCGATTTTGTTGAGTCATCTTCCTAGGTGAAATACTCCTTTGAAGTGTACGACAACGACTCGGACTTACACTACTAGAAGTAGTATTCTGTGAAGGTCCCTGTCGTTTTGGAGTCTTAGATCTATTGACATTAATTCTTTGATCTGTAACAATAGACTCTCCATATGACACATTTCTAAGTAACTTAACATAATTCTGTGCGTGTTTATTATCAGGATGTCTTTTTGCATACTCCTCATAATAATCCTTTTTATATGCACTCATAAATTTTGGTGAAGTTACTTGTTCAACTAGTTTACCCTTCCCTTTAGGATTAGAAATATCACAAACATCCTTTGACTTGACTTGACTGTCATTCTTAGGATTCTTGACCTTCCTATTTGGACATTCAATAGCTATATAGCCTTTCTCACGACAAGTATAAGACTTCTTTACTTGTTGTTTTCTAGATTGACCATTCTCTATTTCAGGGATTAGTATACCATACTCCTTCATTTCATTTATGGTATCAAGCGTCTGTATTGCTTCTTCCATATTTGTTATTGGTTTAAAAGGAGCATAATGTCTATCCTTATATGGAATTTGTTCAGCTAACCATTCTTTTTTATTTTCCACACACCAAACTTTATCAATTCTTGATTTAGGTTCAATCCTATTTATAGATACTTCTTTATCATAGAAAAATGTATCACAGTCTTTCAATGTGTAGTATACTACTTCATATGGATTAAAATCTAAATCAGTTTGTTTGTGACCTTGTAGAAATACATCGGAATCTTTAGACACATTACTTTCTTATTTAAGGATAACATTTTCAGCAGTTAAACTAGTTGAACTTTCTTTTAGTTTCAATATTTTTTGTTTTAAATCTGACACCATTCTACATACGTCAATTATAGAAGATAAAGAACAAGATACCTTCTGATCTGCAGCCATGCAATCTGCCATGTATGCAACAAAGTCTTCAGTTGTCATACCTTCAGGTATCACGAAGTTCTTCATCTGCTCTTCAATACTCTTCATGGAAATGTCATCAACAGGATTTGATGACTCTTCCTTTTCTTCAGATGCTTTTACTGCAGTCATTTGTTCACTCTCAGATCTTACAGTCTCAGCAACATTATGTTGGAATTTCGGATGCCCAAGACACATATTAAATTGACGTGGCTAGTATGTGATGATCCAAGTCAGGTCATACCCAATAACAAGTTAGACAAACACTTAGGATATGTATTTATATGATATGAACTTTAAATAAATATCAATACTTGAAGCATTTAGGAAATGGGTTTCTAAATAAATGCACTTGAGAAATATATGTAAATTATATGGATAATTTATTTTGAGAAATATGTGAATGTGTTTATTTGGCAAAATAAACACTTATGTGTGTTATGTATAATACATAATATATTACATAAGGTATATAACATGTTATAATACATTTATATATATTGTATAAAAGGAAAATGCAAGTGGATTTTGAGTTGGTGAGACCCATGTGGTCTCACCTTGAGGCCGGCCACCCCCACCCAAAATGCACATGCATTTGCTTGTTTTATATAACCCACTAGCTACATTGGAAACACACACTTAATACATGCACTTGCTATAGTGTTCTCTCAACTCTCAAGTGCAAAAACTCTCCCTTTTTCTCTCTTGATTTTCGGCACAAACAAGGCAAAAGGAGAAGGGTTTTTTCAAGTCTAAATCCTAGCATATTTGGGTGTTTGTTGGAGGCTTGGGGTATACAAGCTTGAGGTACTTCTATCTTGAAGACTTGGCTTATTTAAGAACATCATCTTCTTCATATCAACCTTCTCATAAGCTTGGAAGAAGGTAGTCTTCTAAACACCCTATGGTTGTTATTTTGATTGTATGACATTCATATACATGGATCCTTATTGTTTGGGGTTTTCTTTTATAAGTTAAAATTTGGTTTTAACTATATATAACATAATGAAAGGTTCATTTTTCCGCTGTGTTTTTCATGTTATAAGGATAATATGACTTTGATAAAACCCAAAAGACCCAACACATTACACATATTCTTATGTACTATCTCAGATGCACTTTCTTCACTTGAGTACACAGCATAATCAATCGTTGTAGCTACCTCATCATATAATTCTACCATGTAGGCATGATTCGAGGTATCATCGGATTGTGTATCCCATTGATAAGTACCATCTGGATTTTGAACAACAACAACCTTTGACTCTGAAAATGGTGACGAAACTGGTTGTTGTGGAGTAACAGGATATGTAATAATTGCTTGCATCTTATGATTATTCGGTGTATTATCAATCCTCTTAGGTCGTTGACACTCTCTTGCAAAATGACCAAATCCATCACAATTATAACATTTCACCTTGGATTTGTCAAAACCTTTAGTTCCATTACCTATAGGTCTCCCAGTTCTCTGAGTGAATCTTCTGACCTTAATAGTAAGCATAGCAAGCTACCATTGTAGATCTATTTCTTCCAAATCATCAGGATCTATTTGATTGTAATCCTCATCAATTACTGCAGGATCAGTAACCTTTCCCCTAATAAATGCTTCATGAGCATTACAGAAGGCTGAGTAAACACTCATTCTTCCTTCTACAGAACTCATACTCATTGGCATAGAGTGGAAAGATTGTACATTGCTCTTAACATTTGAATTTGTATTGTCATAAGCAACATATCCGGCAATACCATAAGCATCTACTATTGGTGTAGCTTCTGCACCACTTAGAAATGCATTGTTTCCTGAGCTGGAGCTTGCTAAATGAACAGATTTAGCATGATATAAGGATGGATCTTGTGTAAAATCCGAGTGAGTGTCTTTAATCCTTCTCTTCCTGTCTCTGTTCTTCAGCTTGGAGACTACCTTCTCAAATTCCCATGTACTGTATTCCTGATCATCTTGAAGTTGATGAACATAATTAGTCCAAGTCTTAGGCAGTGAATCCAGAAACTTATCAACTAGCTCAGTTTGAGGATAAACAACTTCAAAGTATGACAACTTAGTGGTCAAATGACTGAATCAAATAATAATCTCGTCAAGAGATTCTCCTTTCAGTCCATTAAAGGCTTCATACTGACACTTGAGAAGCTTGATACGATTTTTCTTCAAAGTTACATCACCCTCACAATATCTTTCGAGAGCATCCCATAAATCCTTTGAAGTAGTGTACTTTTTAAACACATGTACACTATCTTGAGACAAGGCCATATTAAGAGTAGACAATGCCTTTCCCTCAACAACGTATCCTTTACGTTCTTCAATAGGCATATCAGCATAAGTATACCTACTGATCACTCCGTTCTTCTCATATGAAGGCCAATCAAAACCTTGAGTTATCACTAGCCACATTTCCATGTCAGTGAGACGAATGTAGTCTTCAAAACGTCTCTTCCACATCCAATAATTTTCCATACGGAAAAGCTTTAGAGGTGTATTACCCCGACCAACCTCATGATCGTGCATGATCATCTGGCTGATAAGTAAGGCATTTGGTGAGTTTGCGGCAGCTGGTAAGGTCGTATTTTCGAATCTTTTGAATTCAAGTAAAACGAAAAAACTACTTAGTTCGTATAGCACGAAAGACATGTGGCACAAAGTTCGTATAGCACGAAGGACACGTGGCACGAAGTTCATATAGCACGAAGGACACATGGCACGAAGTTCGTATAGCACGAAGGACACGTTGCACGAAGTACGAAACACAAGTCACGACCTAAGTCACGAAAAGTGGTTCGCGCTGACGTGGGATGAAGTGGACACGAAGTCTGCTGGGTGACGTAAGCACGAACACAAAGTTCACTTCGTGCTGACGTATGCACAAAGTAACACGAAGAAGAGCACGAACTTGACCAAAAACACGAATTTCGAATTGATTTTGCAATCAATAGCGAATCAAACAATCTTAAACCTTCTGGTAATCAACCTTAGGGCTCTGATACCACTTGTAAGGTGCCCTATTGTTGCGTGGATCGTAATAAGATGCGATTCGTTATGTCAAGAGTGCGGAATCCTCTTGAGATAACTAGATTGCTATTGCCTTTTGTTAATTAATAAGTAATTAATCAACCCAAGGAGATGCACAAGGCTTGTGGTTCATGTAGAAGAACACACGAAGGAACAAATAACCTTAGATCGTAAATTCGTGAATAACTAACAAGAATTCGTCAATCATTAACCTAATTTCGTAGATTAGGTATTGTATTTATACTAGTTACGTATTGGATCGTGTGGGCTTAGGCCTTAGTTACGTATTAGGCCTGAAATAATAATCAATCGATCTGCCTCGTGCTGATGTCAGCATGAGACTGATCCATCATGCTGATGACGTCAGCACGAGGGACGACCCATTGTTCTTTGTTTGACTTCGTTTGGCTCGTACATAACATCCAATCATCGTTTAAGTGTTCTACGACACTTATAAACCTTGATTCTATGTTCTTGTATCTGCAAAACAATATATAATACACAAACACAATACAAAACACAAACAGATATAATATTGAAGTTCGAACGTAATCATTAAATATCAACACAAGTTCTTATTTAAATGATTACACACAAGTTCCTAAAAACATAAACAATAATCAAATCTATGTTGCGATTGTCACAACGAATCTACATCTACAATGAGGATGTTGTTGATGAGGTTATCATTGAGTTTGCTGAAGGAGAGGCTGATGTAGAGGCTATTAAAGACAATGTTGTTATGGATGAGCTTGAATTTGTTGAGACTTTAGTAAATGTAGAAGCTGCCGATGAACCAGTGTTTAAGGAATTTCCAGATCTTGATTATTTTAAAACAGGTTCATCAATTAGAAACGAAACTGGAGAATCTTCAATTCCCACTGTAGCAACTCCACAACCTTATACATTTAATGATTTCGATGGTTTTAATGAAATAAGAAAGACTCCTGAAGCTGCTGCTCAAGACTTCAAGAAGTCTACATTCAAGAGGCAATCAGATCTGAAGATGAAGTACTTCCTGATTATTTTTCAACTGAATTGACTAAAGAATAGTGGAAGTTTATCAATCGATGATATTTCTTAAGAGATAAAGAAAGAATGGTTACTCTAGGTGTGAAACCAAAATGAGCTGCAATGAAATCAAGATATTTAGAAGAAAGAGCATTCCCTATCTTTTGCGGAGCAAATAAAATTGCCAAAGTCGAAAGACCCGAATTTGCTTCTATGTATAAGTTTAAGGATGCTAGACAACTTGAAGAATACGAAGAGCTTTTTAAACTTATGGATAACTATAATCCAAAACTTCTTGAAGAAGAAAGGAAGTACAAAATCTTGGTGCTGATAAGAGTGATTTTGATAAGAAAGACACACATTTCTACTCCCTGCTTCCATGTTAAAAGAGAGAATGATATAATTTCAGATTCAGTGAAGCTCAGTTCAAGCTCTTACTTGTAGATGATATAATCTTTCCCTACGGTCATTTCCTGAATGCCTTTCAAAGATATCGTGAAGATCTTATTGCGTTTGATGTTGTAAAGAGATATATGTCAAGTGTTATCCAACATGCTTCATTAGAAGACTTTCAGATTGGTTTTGAGCTGGTCAAGAGGAAGATTAATGTTCCTTATCCTGATCAAAGTCTTTATACAACAAGAAGAGAAAGATTTTCATTAAAATGTGTGACCTTCCTTCTTATTTTGATGGAACTTTGGAATACTGCAAGAATGTGTTGTCATGTTTAAAAGAAGATGAACAAGATGAAAAGAAGAAAGCTTTATTTGATCGAGTAATCAACAAGATCGTTCAAAGAATTGATTTCAGAGAAAGCATAAGAATGTTGAGAGAAGCAAACAATGTTAAGAAGTCAAAGTATGTCGTCCGTCGAAGATGAGGTTGCTGGATCAAGTATGAGCCTAGCAATGTTCCAGGACCACATAATCTTCCTCCGAGAGACTTTGAAGAGAACATGGTGATCCCAAACGATAGACCTGAAGGAGATAATTGGTTCTAACATCCAAACAGAGACAAACCAAATACTAGAGCTTCAAGATTTTTGATGAATGGATATTTTTGACAAATCACTACTAAGGGGGAGATTGTTAGAAATATAATTAGTAGCAGTTGATTTGTATTTGTATAATATTTTGTACTTATATTGTAAAATGTCTAAGTATGGAAGGGGGCATAGTGGAAATTGTATAGTAGTATATAAACCCCCTCCATAGCTTAATATTGTAACCTTTTACCCATTCAAGCAATCTAATCATCCAATTGTATCATCTCTCTCGTTACACACACTAACTCACACACACAACCACCATTAACACACACTAAAACACAGAACAACAAAAAAAAGCTTAATTTCTGGTTATTACATGTAGCATGTAATATATAACAGCGAAATGCAACTTATAACAATAGATTTTAGAATATATGTTGCTAATCATACAATTAAACCCACATTGTGAAAAACTATTGATACTTGTTATTATCCTATTTGGTGATACATGTTATTATCCTATTTGGTATATCTTTCAAAAATAGTTAAATATAAGTATACTTAACATCAAATATTCATGCATCACATTTAGAAAGCTTCGTTAAGGCGCTTGCAATTTCTTCGGAGTTAGTTGTATTAACATAGGAAATGAGCGGGCTCTCTTCAGGAACTATGTCCCCTTTTAAGTAGCTACCACTGGTTCTGAGCAACTCTTCGGAACCCTTTTCCACAACTCCTTTAAGAATAAGTGTCTTGTGGGTGCCTGATATGAGTTCTTCATAATCTGTGTCACCGGTTTCACCAAGAACTAAATACATGTTTGCAACATTTAATCTCCAACGCACGAAAAAAAACCTGCCATGCATAATAGCTTGATTTCCATAGCTTGATTTGGGTAATTTCAAGACAATTTTGAGATTTCATAGTCTAAATTAACTCCTTTGTGACATTTAAAATCATATGAAAGTAAAGGTTTGATTTCCATTCTGACTCGAATTCATTTAAACCCATTACACAATTTTCCAAGCTCATTACCCACCTATTTTATAAACTGTATGTGCAATATGAATTTGAAGCCTAAACAACGGATTTTTACCTTAGGGCTTGGGCTCGAGAGGCGAGGAGAGGAATAATTTGCATTCTTGTTGAGTTTCTACAATACATGAGATGACACCTTAAACCTCTCATTCTAAATTTTTGTCTCAAATTATCCACTTTCTTTGCCTGCAATTCCAAATAGAATACCATATTAATATCATGAAACGAATTATATATAGATTATTCGGATTATAATTCACACCTTTTCAACATCTTTTATCATGTATGACAAACAATGAGAGTTGCTCGATTTTACATCTTCTTCAATCACTTTTAAAGTTTTGCTTGATTTTCCTTCTTCATCTTCGGGTGCATTCATCAACTTCCAAATGGTTTTCTTAACACCATCAGAACCCCACCGATACTCTATATGTGAGGCATAATCAGGATCCGGTTGAAGTTCACCATTTTCTTCACAAGTTCCGGGATAATAGACTTCACTTCCGCTACTACAAACTATAGCATCAAACTCGTTAACTTTAACATTCCCTAATTTCAAGAACTCCATTAACTCTGAGAATGGCATGGCTGTGGATATGGCAACAACACTTGCTTTTGCAAGTTGTGAGTCTAATTTGATCGCCTTTAGCATCTCTTGTATAATATTAATCATTGTTTGCTCAGGTGCACCGTTGTTATCATAGCAATCAACCGCTAAAACAATCAACTTTCTTCTCTTCCTTAACATCGGATACTGAGACACATTATCGGTGTTATTATTATAGGTTACTTTCTTGTTCATCTCACCAACTTTTTCAGATGAGTGAGGTTTCTTCATCTTGCTCATCACTCGTTTGACTTGATCTTGAATATCCCCGCCACCATCTAATGAGTCGTTGATTGAATAAGATTTATCTCCATCAATTGAGAGGAACAAAGATGTATCTTGCACATCTTGAAGTGAGTCATTTAAGGATTCTTCCCTAGGCATTTCATCTAAAGGTATGTCTGTTTTCCATGCGGGATGTCTCATTCGACATGATGCCACTCTTGTCAGATATGTACGACAGTGTTCAGGCCACGAGAAGAGGTGTATGTTTCTCCAACCGTTTTTCTGGCACTCATGCCACAAATTCTTCTCCGATAGAAGTTTAAGTAGAGCATTAGCTATTCCTTGTTGATCATGGGGATCTATGAGCAGCCCGTTGTTCAATGCCTGTAATTACATAAATATGAACATTAGCCTTTTCATGTTACTTAACCGGATAGGATGAGTGATCGTGTCCTAGTGAACATTAAAAATCAGAATCAGCTATGATAAAACGGGTTGTATGAGATAGTGTATGGATTTCCTTTTACTAATGACATATGTCGTTAAAAAGAAAAGATACTTTGTGAAATTAGATAATGATAAGCTGTGTTAAGTGTGCCGAAACTTATAAACTAAGAATTCAAATAATTAAGTTCTTAAGATACATATGCAATCACCCTTGTTAAATTAAGTATCAAAATAGTTTTATACTTGCAAGAAGAATCTCAAAATATATAGTAAATGCAGGACCCTAAACGGAAAAGATACAATAGAACTTACTCTATTAATATCGACAGGGCCACCATTTTTAGTTGCTACCATAGGAAGTCCATGAGCAGCAGCCTATAAAATAAAACAAAGAATACCAACTTCCAGTATTCAAGTAAGACGAAGGTTGAGGGTAAGTCCTATAAATTGGGAAGATTTATAACAAACCTCAATCAATGTAAGCCCAAAAGGTTCAACCAAAGCAGGATTGATAAAAACACCCTGTCACATGAATAGTGCAATTTTAAATATAACTAATACTATTGTATGCTCATTGGTTAAAAGGACTACAATATGACTGTGTATGTTATATAAATAATACCTTAGTTTTGGCAACAAGACGGTAGATTTCTGGAACATCGTTTTGCTTATGATGTTTAGGAAATGCCACTTGCCCATAAAGATCATATTTGTCTACCAGCTTCAGCACCGTTGTGAGCACACTAGCGTTTCCAGCTGACATTTCATCTATATCATCTCTATTCCCCATGATAAGCGTCTGTGTTGAAGCAAGTTTCATGGGTTAACACATAAACATACATATATGGATACTTAAACATAAACTAAGTCTACTTACCAGATTTGCAAGCTCTCTTAAAGGGCGACACTCTCCAAAAGCCTTCAAAAGAGTAGTAATGTTCTTCTTTGGATCAGGTCTTGACAATGCCAATATCATTGGTTTGTGTGGATTTGTCAAAAACCGCATAATCTGCAATAAAAGTTTTCTAATGAAAAAGGGATACGACAAAGAAACATGAAAAGGACCATATGTTATTACCAGGTATACTCACTTCTAACCATATTGGCGGAACCGCTTTTGGAGAAGACCCTTCTGTGTTGGTAAACGGGAGATCCCCATCAGCCTCGTTTGCTTCTTGGATAACCTTGCTGAAGTCCATTCCGGGAGGAATAACCTGAAAGCAAATATCGAGTGATAAATATTTGACAAATAATAAAAAGCAGGCTAATTTCACTAAAAGCCTAAAAGGCTAGTTTGTCATTGTTTTTTGGTGTTTGATAATCTTTTTTGATGTCGCGCTTGAAAACCGGTTATCTTAGGTAAATCACCTTCAATAATTTTTTTTTTGAAACTTTCCTATTTTCTGGTCAAAAATGTCGATTATTCAAAACTGAACAATGTTTCTTATCTTTAAATGCAAATAGCTAAAAGGAAAATTGATTGACAAGAAGTATAAGAATACTACCGCCATCCTAGGCATAAATCGACCATGACAATTAACACCCCGTCTGCCACGAGCTCGTAAAACTTTTTCAAGCTTAACATCAAATCCATCATAAAGTCCCCATTGTTCATCAATTTCCTGTTGGGTGCTTGTAATAACGAGTTCAGCTGCATCTAATGATAGCTCTTCCGCTTCTATCCTTCTCATAATCCTATAAGTTGAATTAATATCTTCTTTTGACTGCCTACCTTGCTTAAGAAGTTGTTCAAGCTTGTTTCTACCAAGTGAATGTCCAGTTAAAACCATTGGAACATTAAGTGCACCCGAAAGAATAGCTGCACTATCACCACCATCCGCATAATGACCATGAATTACATATGGCCAAATTGGATGCCCTCCACCGATTTGTTCACCTAATACCGTGGACATATTAAGAATATGTGCAAGTGCCCCATCTACAAATTCTTGAACATAAGGCCAAAGTAATTCTTTGCGAAGGTACTTGTCACGTGGGCCAAATGGTATTCTTATAATATAAGCTCCACTACTCTCACCAACATCATCAGGATCATCGGATCCAACTGTAAGCATTTCAGTAGGCTCTCCGTAGCTCCAATCCACTTCAGGTGACAACACCTGGCGGGTGAATAGATCAACTCTGTACACCCATGGCATCTTAGCGAGTGCTCGAGCAAGCTCTACAACATACTTGATCTGGAATTCAAATGAACCATACGAAGCTTTTATTACTATAATGATGATATCCATACTTAGAGGCGGAAACATGAGGAGATTGAAACAGTATTTGGTCCCGCTGAATGGGTTCTGGTTGACCAAATATGTTATGTAATCGTTACTAAGAAGTATGGGAAATATGATCACAAATACTAATTTTTTTAAAACCAAATTTAGGTTTTTCAACTATTTAGGGTGTTTACGCATTAAAAAATACATAGGTTTTTGACCCATTTGACCTATCTCATTATTGGCTACTCGTATTTTCTATTTTACCCATTTGACCCGTTAGAAATAAAAATGAACCCGAATAATCCTGTAAGTCATTAGCAAATGGTCTAAAGCTTGTCGACATCCGCTATTTGGACAACTTTTATAATTTATACCTGACCACCTGTGTCAGAATCACGACCAAGCTCCATGTTTTCTCCACGAACCAAACCATGTAAACTGTTCAAAAAGATAAGATATTTCCGTGATTAAACTTGAAAAGTATACTATGCATATGCAAAATAAATAAACAAAAGCAATACCTCACAAGGATAATGTAAAACTTTTTCTCTTCCACACCAGACACATTATGTTGGTAAGTTTTCTTTGGGCTCTCGCCTAAATCTCCAATGAGATCTCCTTTCTCAGATTCCGACATATCTTCTGACATATCCTCCCTTACATCTACGCGCCCTTGTTCCCTTTCGAATTTCCTCTTTGCTATTCGTTGGAAATCTTCCCACTCCAGCTATTTGAAAAACAAAAATGTGTAAATCAGTAAATCCTCTAAATTGCTAGTTAGTAACAATATACAATGTCTTCCAATCACAGCAAGTGTGCATAGTTGGAAGGCGATAGATCATTTGATTTCTAACAACATAACTCACATATAACACTTCTAAGATGTTCAAGATTTTCACAGGTCCATAAAAGAACAAGATTTCATCTATATAGTTCTAATATGTAGTTTCATTACAATTACTCGTTATTTCCCTGATGTGAAAAAAACACAGTGCTAAAGTGATGACAGAAATGGCCTAAAATGTGTGTAAACTAAGATGGTTGCGTGTTCAGGCTACCGGGAAAAGTCAAGACTTTAGCTTTGATGCAATGTTTTCGAACCGACCGGTTTAGGAAATGAACATGCAAATACTAGTTAGGGACTTTTTAAATCAAGCTTAATAATTGATTATTCTTTACATGGTTATTGTTTTTTGATTGTTTTTGAGTTATTTAGGTGCAATTTTGTATTTTAGAATTACGAACAGACATGGATTATCATCCATTATACAATTTTTGGAGACATAAATTTTATGATCACATGTGCACTAATAGTGGTATGATCAAATGTATGTTGGTCGATCATATGTATGCAAATATTTTTTAAATTAATGTTTTTCATGAGATTTGTGATGATCAAATGTATATAGATAGTTATAGGAACATTTGTGAACAATGACTATATAAACATGTGTAATCAATCAAATAGTACATAATTTTAATTTAAAGAACGTTCCTAAAAGTTCTTGCAATTTTTTGGGTTCCAAAACTGACTTTTCAATATATATATATATATATAAACTTCAATACATTGAAAGTTATAGATTTAAGTAAGCTGCGTATGGAGCTTTCTTTTTGGTAAAGTTAGTTTCGATTCAGACGAGTTGGAGATAATTTTAACCAACAATTCGCTGGACCTCCAACCCTCTCCTCATGGAAAATACCTTGAGATGAAAAACCCAAGACTCAAATCCGAGACCTTGGGAAAAACTCACCTCCGGGGCCCACATAGTGGATTTAGAAGATACCCCTGGCCAACCCACGTAAGTAGAGCTACTAACTAATTCTGATTACTATGTAGTATACTAATTAATTTTGATAATTTAGGGACCAAATAATCGCTTTTGTTAACAAATAACAAATGAGTTTTATTTTAATAATTTGGTTTTTATATTTTCATAGAAAAACAATATTTATGCTTAATTTGTATTTCTTTTTTGTTATTGTATGAAGAAATGACTTTAAAAAAGTTACATTTTATGTGTTTAATGGCTTTTGTGCTAAAATTTTGTTTTTTTTGGATAAATGATATAACTTAATGTTATTGAACTTATGTTGTGTTTAAATCATGAATCTTATGGTATTATTGAATAAAATGTAGATTTCATCAAAACTCGGTTCAATTGAGGTCAGACTTGTCAGACTGGTAAATTTTTATGATATCGGTTCAGTGTCTAGTCCGGTTTTGAAACATTGCTTTGATTTACGCATTCAACTAGTATTTGCATGTTCATTTCGTAGAACTTTTTGAGTATACTCCGGTCTTCTCTTTGTAATTAGCAAGTTGGAAATAAATTGGAAGAAAATAAAACCCAGGATTAAGAAATATATCCACTCATTCTAAAAAAATTATAGAAAATTAGAAATTTAAAACAAGTCGCATATCCGATGTCGTGAAACAAAAATGAAATTTATATTGATATATAACTTAAAAGTTTGTCAATGATCTAGAGACTACTAGTGAGACATCCAGGTTTAAATCAGAAAGCAAGGGTTTGATCCTCATTAACCCTATTCGATGGTTCAAAGGAATTTGTGTCTAGTCGTGTTACTCGTCTATGTATTCGTTCATATAATAGATAGGCTAGATGTGATTGTGGCATGTCACCTGTCGTAGTAGTTTCTTTTCCGGTTTTTGACTTGTTGCTGTTTAGCATGTTTTGTAATTGTTGACTTGGTATTTTATAATGTCGTCGGAACTTAATATTTTTGGGTAATTACATACTAACCGGGTGTACTTCTACCCTCTTACCCAAAATATACTAGTTGTTGATGGTTACAACAAACCAATATCACGTGTACATATTCTTCTTTATTTGAACAAATTCAAATATTAGACGCACGGTTATACAAGACAACACGCAAGATGTGATGCTACAATTTTGCATTACATAAATTGCTATGAACATTAAAATAAACGAACTTCAAACAAATCACATATAAATATAAATAAAATATGGTTTCAATACATAAAGATAACTCAAGAAATACATATGTTATTTTATAGGATTTCATAGACATAAAATATTATATACGTGATATATTGTTCGATCACGTCACACATGTGTATGTATGTGAAAAAAATAAAAATAAATACGTACCTGTTTCTTTTTGCGAGTGAGATGCCATATACGCCAACACATGTTTTCGAGTCGAGAACTTCGTTTGCGTGTGTTTCGTGTGGCAACAACCTTGATCCATGTCCTATGCAAATCAGTCTCGTCGACCCCGGTAACAACTTCTTCAACAAAATATTTAGTCGGATTAAAATGGCCTTGTTCGCGTATATTAACCTTGTTTTCATTGGTCGTTTTACTATCCAAAATTGCTTCTAAGTAACCATTGATCCATTCATTCACTGCCATAATTTCTATATATCAATTAATCAAATCAAAGAAAAGAACGTAAAATTAAATTAGTTTGTTAATTAAACATAACTTGAAATTTTTTCTTTTTTTTTGTGTGAAATTGGTTCCGTTTCTCAAGGAACATTTTATGAAATCGAAAATGAAAATGAGAGTATGAGTGAGGATGGGAGTTTTATTAGGAGGGAGACCCGGGGAAAATTAAGAGAGAAATATATATATAGATAGAGGGAAAAGTTATATTAGAAAAAAAAGGTGAATATCATATATGCCACTAGTGAGACCGTAAATATCATATTTATCTAATTAAAATTTGAAATATCAAAAATACCATTATTAAACTTTAAAAATATCAAAAGTACCCAAATTATTGAATTTAATCAATATAAACATTAAAATCCTTAAAACTTATTAGAATGACATTTGCAAATTACAATTATACCATCTTTTATTTAATTTATAATTATCCTAATTACATGTAACCGACGTTGCAAACTAGATATCAAACTCATTTTGTTCTCAAACCTCATTGACAAACAATATTTTGTTGTCCGATTTTATCTTATTTACTGGGTATAATTCTCATGTATTCAAGCCAATTTGTGACTAGAATGATGAAGAACTAACAATCATTAGCAAAGTATGTATTTAGCATAGGATGATATGGGATTATGGGTAGTTGTGTTTCTTTAAAAAAAAAAGTCATGTAAGGAGATATCATCGATTATAATATGCATTGAACTTGGAAATTCATCTTAAACAACAACGTAAGGAGATATACACCTTACCTGATAAAATTGATTATTAGAGAAGAGAAAAATAATGGCAACATGATCAAGAGTATGGCTAATCACCAATAAACACATGTTTATGAACGACCTAATTGATAATGAGGGAAGAAAAATATGGGGGTTTGAGGTAGGAAGTAAAGATCGCATTATGTTATTTGGGATTTTGCTTATGTAATGTAATTAAGGATTTAATTAAAATGGGTATAATTGTAATTTCCAAATTTTATTCAATAATTATTAAGATTTTAATGTTTATATTGATTAAATTTAATCATTTTGGTAATTTTGATATTTTTAAAGTTTAATAATGGCATTTTTGATATTTTAAAATTTAATCGGATAAATATGATATTTACAAGTTCTTTAATGGCAAATATGATATTTTCCCGAAAAAAAAAGCCATGAATTTTTAGGAATTTTTTTTAAAATTAGAGTTATTTATTACGAGTATATGATTGGTTACACATGTTCATATGCTTATATAATTGCTTATAAATGTTTATATAATCATCTATATACATCTTATCATCACCAATCTCATGAAAATATTAACTTATAAAATACTTGCATACATATGATCAACCAACATATATGTGATCATATCACTATTCGTGCACATATGATCAGAAAATTCATGTCTCCAAAAATTGTATAATGCTGAAGTTGATCAATCAAATCCTCTCTTATCAGCAAGCACATGTCAACTTGAACCAAATGATCATTCTTTTCAAGATGACACCCAAACGACCACTTATGTTTCACCTCTTAGTGTTGTAGTTATGAAAATATTCAATATATTTATACGACCATTTATTTATGAACTTTTAAGGTTGTACACGAAGAATGGGAAGGGCTTAGTTGAACTTCATATAAATAACAAGAAATCCATTAGAAATGAAAATAACAAAGAATTTCAAAAAATAGATTTGAAAATGAAGAATGGGTCGGAAACGCGAATCAGGTCTGAAATCAGATCGGACATCAAGAACAATGAGTCGATACATGGGCCGACAAAGTCGAGACATCAAGAACAATGAGTCGACACATGGGCCCACAAAGTCGACCCATGAGGATACCTAGGTCTGCACCTAATTCAAGGAACGAGGGGGAAGAGAAGGGGGGAGGAGAAAAATGCGGAATGTTTTTCATTTCTTATAAATGTAACTCATTTTTTCTCTTTTAAGTCTTGCACCAAAATCTCTTCTTTTACTTTTTTTTCTTATGGGAGTTCGACTCCCTCATTAGGGTGGAGAGCAAACTAACTAGTTATTTTTTATAGTGGGTATATTGTTATAACATGAAGTTATAGCTAGTACTTAGCTAAGTGTCGAAGAACCGTTCGTGTGTACGAGACTAGAGAGCAACTCTACTTTGGGCTCTAGCACGAGACAAATTTTTCGACTCTGGGTTTCTAAACAAAGGTTAGGCCTTCTTTCGTTGTTTATTTATTTATTATTAGTTGATTAAATTGCATGCATTATAGATCGTTTAAAGGAATTAATTAGTTAATTGATTTATTAATTTATTCCGCGTATATAATTAGCGAGGTTAACTAATTATTATTTTTTTTTTATAAAATATTCATATATAACAACACCAAAAACGTGGTGTTTTATTATATTAAATTAGATTAATTTTTTTCTTAGTTAATTATGATGTTAATGTTTTATTAGAAGGTTTTTAATTAAATGTTCTAAATAATACCAAGTGTAACACCCTGTTTTATAAAAAAATGTGGATTTCAAAAGTTTTCAACTTTAAAAATAACACTGTTAACAAATTGCAGAAGAGACGTTTAAAAATCCTATTTGATTCCTAACGGAATCAATAAAACATAATAAATGTCTCAAAAGGTGTTACCAACAAGTATCATCACAATAATAAAAATGATACCAACAATTAAAACCAACAAAGTAACGGCGAAACGGCTAAATAATAGGTCCAACATTATGTAAATGCAATTATGGGTAACTAAAGACAACATCCATAAGCTCTAGTAAAAGCTACCCATCTCACAAACATGCTACCAAGCCACTGACCAACGCCAAACCTGAGGGTACAACACATTTCTAGAAAAACAAGTGTTAGCTATTAAAGCTGAGTAAGATAACATGTTAATTTAATAAAAACAAGGATTGCCAATTAAAACATTTTAATTAAAAATATATCTCACACATATATATAGGCACAATAACACAACCAATACTACCAAAATCCAAATAGAGACCCCTCATAGAAAGGTGTTTTTGAAAAATTTGATGGAGCCGATTTCTAAAAAACTTAGACCAGTTTTATACAAAAAAAAATGGTTTACATTTATAGAGAGGGGTTTAAAACAAAAAACACGATCTATGACTACACATGGAGACCGGTTTTGGAGCAAAAACCGCTATCCTTTTATACAGACCATTTTTTAATTAAAAACACTTCCCTAAATCCCTAAAATAATCTGATAGAGACCGGTTTGGGGAAAATTTATCTAAACCTGTTTTCCTTTACTTTCGGCACAGAGTTACATAATTAACTTTTGATTTTGATATAGGATAAAAAGCATTTAAATTTAACCGTGTGCCTTGAAAATATTGAAATTCCCTCCTATTTTCAAAAACTAAATCTAACCCATCCTCCCCTGTAACTCATTCATGCCTTGCCTTCAAAATGTTGGTGTATGTTTCTTGGTTACAAGAACATTCTAGATGTGTGATGTATATTTATATATTAATGTCTTGTAATTTATCTTGTAATTACCGTTTGTCATTAATATTATCTTGGCATATATTGTTGATCAAAATGGGATCCTTTCTTTTATGTTTATATGTTTATTTATTATTTATGTTTTGCAGGTACTTAACATGAATATAGACATTACATGTAAAGAGTCATTAAGTTAATATTGTTTTTGTGTTTAATAGCAGTTGAAATATTAACTTAATGTACTTCCAAAGAGAAGTTAAGTTAATTGTGTTTATTAATAGTAGGAGAAACATTAACTTAATCAATACTTCCAATAGGTAATATAGATGACGATGTTTCTGTGTATTCACAGCAGTAGAAACGTTGTTGTAGCTAATGTTGGTCCTGTATATATTTACAGCAGTATAAACGTTAGTTGAGTTATTGTTGGTTCTACGTCTTGACAACAGTAGAAACATTAACTCAAATATTCCTAAGTGTTATTTGAGGGTTCTTGGGAATGAGCAAAAGTCTGTTTATGGAAAAAATACTCAAATGGATTTGAGAGTTTCTGAGGAATAAGCAAAAGCATGCTTGTAAACAAGAACTCTCAAACCAGGCCAAAACCCTAATGGGATTGACATGAGAGTTCTTGGTCTTTGCCTATAAATAGGGTGTGTATGCATGATTCTCAACAAGAGTGTAGAGAGAGAAACGAGCAAACCTTGATGAAATTCAAGCGGAAATCCATAAGGATCCTACCAATTTGGGGTTACGTGAGAAGGAAGTTGTTGTGTTAAAAGAGTTCAACGATGCATCTTATGATGAAGAATGTTTTCTAAAACAAAAGTCAAATGTGGAGTGGTTAAAATGCGGCGACTCTAATTCTAAACTTTTCCACAATTCCGTGAAAAGTAAGAATCATCGGAGTCGTATTGAGGTTATTAAGGATGTTAATGGGGTTATACATGAAGGGAAGTGATGCGGAAATGACCAGATTCAATGAACTAATCGATACCAGTGAACTGATGGGAATTTCTGAGATAAAAGAAAATTCTGAGCTGAAGTCCATTTCTGAACTGAAAGGGTCATCTGAAATGAATCAAAATTCTGAGCAAGTGATACCATCTGAACAAGCCATGCTTATTCTACCAGCGATAGCCTACTTCAGATAAGTGTTCACTGAACCAGTCCAGCCACCAGTTGTAACACTTCTCCAATGGCCAGAAGCTCCAAATACAACCATCAGAAATCCATCAGTGAAGTTCTCCACTAAGGCCCACCAGTCCACTGAAGCTCTCCAAGTGACCAGTTCCAGTCTCCAGTGGAAGTCTAGGTTTCAGTTTTTCCAGATACCTTAATAAAATGTTCTGACGCATGCTTGTGGGGTCCAATAAAGGAAGGATGACAGCTGTCAAAAGAAGATGACAACAAAGGAGTAAGTGCCCAGGTTATTTCTAACGGCTTGTGGGCCCTCTTACAAAAAGAATCTTTCTAGAAGCTTTATCTGTCTATTTCCCATTGGCTAATAGATTAATGCTTGTCCTTTCCACATGACAGTTTTAGATTATTTTATTATTATGTCGATAACTCCTAGGAAATAGTTTATGTGGCTATTAATAGGGCTTGTATTTCTCAATGTAAATAAGATTATGTTGTTGAATGAAATTAATAGAGCAACCTCTATTTCTTATCCAAAATCTTCATTTACCTTTAAAGATCTTTGATCTTGGTGGTTTGGAGTGATCCCTTTATCTATAATTGTGGTGGTTCATCCTTTATCAAATATAGTGGTGAGATCTTAAATCTTCGATTCCTTTATCTGTGTTTGTGATGGCTAGACCTTTATCAAACATAGTGGTAGGTTTGAGTGTTTCCTTTATCCTTGATTCTGGTGGCTTAGCCTTTACGAATCTTGGTGGTGGATTCTTTTATCTATCATTTTATTTATCGTCTTGTTTTGTTGTTTATTTCATAAAATCTAGAAAATACCAAAAATACTTAATTCCATTTTTGTTTAACTTCCGCTGTGCTTCAGTTATTGCGTGATTTACGCATCAAATTTGGTATCAGAGCCAGGTTTCAAAAAAGGTTTCTTAATCTATTTATCCATGGGTTTTTGTTATTTTCTTTGTTGGGTCAGATTAGATCTGTTAGGATTGTGGTTTGTTTTGTCTAAGTCTGTTATTGTTGGTGTTGTTTTGTTAAATATTAATGGCTTTTAGAAGAATTATGACATTAGAAGAAGCTCATAATGCTAGGAGGGATAGGCAGATCGAAGATCTACAAGAAACACTTGGTAGGGTTCTTAATCTATTAGAAGATGGTGGTTTAAGAATAAATAGAGAACGTGTTGTATATGAAAGAGATGATTGGTCTCAAGGTCTTAGTGAGAGATCTGATGGTACACCCAGATCTTCTAGTGACTCTGATGAGTCTAATCAGTCTAGAAGAAGGCATAGGAGCCATAAGGTGGATGATACGAAAGATATTAAAATAGATCCCCCAGATTTTGTTGGTTCTTCAAACCCTGAAGAATTCTTTGAATGGGTTCAGGTTATGGATAGAATAATGGAAATAAAAGGTTATGATGATAAGAAAATCTTTAAAGTTGCCATTATTAAGACCTGGTCCAAGCTGGTATGATAATATGAAATCTGAAAGAAAATATAAGGGTAAAAGCAAAATTAAGACCTGGTCCAAGCTGAAAAAAGTTATGCAGTATCTTCTTATGAATAATGGAAATTAAGACCTGGTCCAAGTTGAAAGAAAATAATGGAAATTAAGATTTGTTCCTCAGTCATATAAGCAAGATCAGTATCTTCTTATGAATAGCCTGAAGCAAGGTACTAAAGAAGTTGTAGAGTATATTAGAGATTTTGAGCAACTGAAGACTCGAACTGGTGTAAAAGAAACTGAAGAGCATACTATCGCCAGATTCCTTGGTGGGTTAAATACTACCATTGCTGAGAAGTTAGAATTACAGCCCATCTGGACATACGAAGGTGATTGCAAGTTAGCAACTGAAAAAGAAGGTCCAGTACAAACCTTTCACTAAGATTCCATCCAGTTCTAGTCAACCAGTTCTGAAGCCCAGCTCAACTGGTCAACCAGGTCAAAGGTCCAGTGCAACTGGTCAACCAGGTCAAAGGTCCAGTGCAACTGGTTAACAGTCTTTCAGAGGCAAGGAAACTGGAGGATCACAAGAGTTAGTTGGAAAGAAATGTTTTAAATGTCATGGTTTTGGTCACTTCCAGGCAGAGAGTACCAACCAGAGAGCACTTACTGCTAATGAGTTTGAAAGCTTACCAGATGTTGACACTGAAGAAGGTGAACCAGTATACAATGATGATGAAAGTGAAGAAACATATGTTGGTGCAGATGTTGGAGAAATGGTTTTCGTGAGAAAAGTGATGCATGCTAATGAAGTTGTAAGTGATGCTGCCCAGAGAGAAAATATCTGTTGGGTCTTTTGGGTTTTATCAAAGTCATATTATCCTTATAACATGAAAAACGCAGCGGAAAAATGAACCTTTCATTATGTTATATATAGTTAAAACCAAATTTTAACTTATAAAAGAAAACCCCAAACAATAAGGATCCATGTATATGAATGTCATACAATCAAAATAACAACCATAGGGTGTTTAGAAGACTACCTTCTTCCAAGCTTATGAGAAGGTTGATATGAAAAAGATGATGTTCTTAAATAAGCCAAGTCTTCAAGATAGAAGTACCTCAAGCTTGTATACCCCAAGCCTCCAACAAACACCCAAATATGCTAGGATTTAGACTTGAAAAACCCTTCTCCTTTTGCCTTGTTTGTGCCGAAAATCAAGAGAGAAAAAGAGAGAGTTTTTGCACTTGAGAGTTGAGAGAACACTATAGCAAGTGCATGTATTAAGTGTGTGTTTCCAATGTAGCTAGTGGGTTATATAAAACAAGCAAATGCATGTGCATTTTGGGTGGGGGGTGGCCGGCCTCAAGGTGAGACCACATGGGTCTCACCAACTCAAAATCCACTTACGTTTTCCTTTTATACAATATATATATATATGTATTATAACATGTTATATACCTTATGTAACATATTATGTATTATACATAACACACATAAGTGTTTATTTTGCCAAATAAACACATTCACATATTTGTCAAAATAAATTATCCAAATAATTTACTTATATTTCTCAAGTGCATTTATTTAGAAACCCATTTCCTAAATGCTTCAAGTATTGATATTTATTTAAAGATCATATCATATAAATACATATCATAAGTGTATGTCTAACTTGTTATTGGGTATGACCTGACTTGGATCATCACATACTAGCCACGTCAATTTAATATGTGTCTTGGGCATCCGAAATTCCAACAATCTCCCACTTGCACAAGATTCATAGAATATTGACGCAAATAGCAAATACCGCCTAACAACGGTTTGCTACCCCTAATACGTGTGACGTAGTGCCATTCAATAACATCATCCCCTTCAAGTCCCTACTTGAAATGATTTAGGTGAATCGATCATTTTTCCTTTTGTCGCAGATGTCATGTTAAATCCTAGAGACATAGAGTGATCATTCTCTGTTGATTTAACTTTGTAACAGGCCTTAGACATCTAACTCTCAACGAATAAGAGGAACAAATCCCATTTCGACTACATATGTCTTTCACAATCACCTTATATCATACCTGAGCTTAGCCTTATGTACTGCCATGTTTCAGAACAGCGAAGAACCAAGTCAAAGTGTAATATTCAGTGAATATCAAGACCCAATATGTATCTCAGGTCTGAGGATACAATGATATTCGCCTTTTAAATCAAGATTACTTATGATCAATCACAAAGATTCCATGTAGTAATGCTTGAGTGCAGGTCAGTCCAATATTTGTATCCCACAAATATCTATGAACCTTGGCAGCAACACATTGCTCTATATTCAAAACCTGAACCCACAAATATGATCGACCAATCCAAGTTCATAACAGTCTTATATTCATATTTGTTCCCACAAATATGATCGACTACGGACATGTAGAATAACTAATTTATTCATGGATTTAAACATGCAAAAAAATGGAACATAACACAATTTAAATGCATAATACCAATATTCATATAAAGTGTTAACAAATACAAATGTTCCGATATCCAAATACATAAAATAGATCAAATCCAATCACTAGAATATCGAAGACCCATGGCACAAGTATGACTTTCATGCTTAGGCCTTTCAAGGAGCTTCGTGAGTGGGTCCGCAATATTTTGATCGGTGTGAACTTTGCGAATACATATCTTTCCTTTTTCAACTTCATCCCTTATGTAGTTGAATCTCCGCTCAATGTGTCTAGTCTTTTGATGTGCACGAGGTTCTTTGATTTGAGCAATTGCGCCCTCGTTATCACAATGAATTTCTAGGGGTTCTTGAATGGAAGGAACAACCCCTAGATCGGCAATGAATTTCTTCAACCATGCAGCCTCTTGTGCTGCCAAAGAAGCGGCGATGTATTCCGACTCTGTAGTGGACAATGCAACCACATCTTGCTTCGAGCTTTTCCAAGAAACAGCTCCTCCATTTAGAATGAAGATGTACCCCGATTGTGATCGAGAATCATCTCGATTAGTTTGGAAACTCGCATCCGTGTAACCCTTTACAACGAGCTCCTCCTCACCAGATCCATATATTAAGAACATATCTTTAGTATTTCTAAGATATTTCAATATATTCTTGACAGCCATCCAATGACTATCTCCTGGATTTTGTTGGTATCTACTTGTCATGCTCAAAGCGCATGACACGTCCAGTCTCGTGCATATCATAGCATACATGATGGATCCTATAGCAGATGCATATGGGATTCCACTCATTTTCTTTTGCTCAACTTTTGAGCTAGGGGATTGAGAAGTGCTCAATATAGTTCCTCTTTGAATAGGTACTAAGCCTTTCTTAGAGTTTTCCATCTTGAACCTTTTCAAGATTTTATCTATGTATGCACTTTGATTCAAACCTATTAAGTGCCTTGATCTATCCCTATAGATCCTTATCCCCAAAATATAGGCGGCTTCACCAAGATCCTTAATGGAAAAGCAACTTCCAAGCCAGGCTTTTACACCTTCCAAGGTTGGAATATCATTTCCAAATAGAAGAATGTCATCGACATATAATACTAGAAAAGTAATGATGCTCCCACTAGCCTTCTTATACACACAAGCTTCATCAGCGTTTTTTATGAAGCCAAATTTCTTGACTTCTTCATCAAAACGACGATTCCAGCTTCTTGATGCTTGTTTCAATCCATAGATTGATTTCTTTAATTTGCATACCTTTTTAGGATGTTTAGGATCGACAAAACCTTCAGGCTGATCCATATAGACATCTTCCTCAAGATATCCATTTAGAAACGCGGTTTTAACATCCATTTGCCATATCTTATAGTCATAATGAGCGGCTATGGCAAATAATATCCTAATAGACTAGCATTGCCACGGGCGAAAAAGTTTCATCATAGTCGACCCCTCGAGTTTGAGTTAAACCTTTTGCTACAAGTCTAGCTTTATAAGTAAGCAAGTTTCCATACATATCGTGTTTCAATTTGAACACCCATTTACTTCCAACTACTTTGGAATTTGGTGGTTCATTAACCAATTCCCAAACTTGGTTATCATACATGGATTGCATCTCAGCGTTCATGGCTTCTAACCATTTGTCCGAATCCGATTTGGACATTGCATCATGGTAGGTGGTAGGTTCATCAGAAACCATCATATAGCATTCATCCATAAGAAATCCATATCTTTCAGGTGGATCAGAAGCTCTCCCAGATCTGCGAACGTTTTGTGTGTCTTGATCAACTCCTTGATCATCTTCAACATACTTTTGTTGAAAGCGAGTGTCACCCAAGTGTGTATCTGTCAGTGGTTCTTGATCTTCTTCAAGTTCCACTGTTCTAGAACTAGTTCCTTCCATAAGGAATTTAGTCTCCAAGAACTCAGCCTTTCGAGCAACAAATACATTTTGCTCATTAGGATCGTAGAAATAATATCCCAAATCATCTTTAGGATATCCTACAAAGATACATTTAGTGGATCGGGGTTCTAATTTGCTTGAGGTATCATGTCTTACATAAGCCTCACAACCCCATACTTTTAAATATGACAAGGATGGAACTCTTGCATGCCATATTTCAAAAGGTGTTCTCTCCACTTTCTTGGTTGGAGCCATATTTAAAATTCTGGCAGCAGAGATTATGGCATAATCCAAAATGACAGAGGTAGTGAGCTTTTGCTCATCATAGAACGAACCATATCTAATAGGGTTCGATTCCTCCTTTCAGACACACCATTATGTTGTGGTGTTCCAGGTGGAGTTAGCTGTGAGATGATCCCACAACTTTTGAGATAATCTTGAAAAGCATCACTTAGGTATTCACCTCCTCTATCAGAACGAAGAATTTTTATTGTCTTGCTGAGTTGGTTTTCTACTTCATTCTTGAAAATTTTGAACACTTCAAAAGCTTCACTCTTGTGTTTTAATAAGTACACATAACCGTAACGACTATAGTCATTGGTGAATGTGATGAAGTATCTTTCACCATTCCTTGTCATTGGCTTAAAAGGACCACATACATCCGAATGTATGATACCTAATAAATTTTTTGCCTTTCATTAGTGCCATTGAAAGGAGCCTTAGTCATCTTGCCTTGTAAACAAGATTCACATACATCAAATGAATCATTTGATTTTGTTTTCAAAAGACCATTCTTTTGAAGTGTTAGTATGCGATTCTTATTTATATTGTAACAACCGTCCCAGAAATGTTCTATTTAAGTTCTTAAAAATGTACATATGCCACTAAATCGGTCAGACAGTCTAATTTATATGAGTTATAGACGTACTTTAGATGTTCATTATGTGCTTATGTGAACTTCAAATTGATCTAAATATTAATATTGTACGACGAGTTTGTGATTACGTGCAATAATATAATAAGTTCGGTTCGTAAATGTTAAAAGTTCCTAAAAGAGTTCAGCCTAAATTAATTGCAAAATGGTCCTTGTAGTTGTGAAATTTCATTTTATGGTAAGGTATAAATAGAAAGTGTAAAACCCTAAAAGTTTACTATTCATCATCTCCTACCTCTCTTCACACACTCCCCACACCTTAAAACACACACTAAATTCATCTCCTAATTTTGGTTGGTTTGGGTGAAATCATTGATATCATTAGCTTCCTTGTAATCATCAAAACGTGTTTCTGTAATCGGTTTTGAGGTAACAACAACAAATCTTATGTTTTTGATGAAATTTAAAAATAACTTTTAGACTTGTGTTCTTGATGATTTGGTCGATTTTGATGTCAAAAACGTGTTAAAGATTGATGGGTTTATGTTTCAATGAGTCTAGTGACTGTTTTGTGATCAAATTTGGGTCGTAACATGCCTTAATCTTCAAAACTCGTGATTTTTGTTAAGTTCAGTTTTATGTCCGTATGCCTGCAGCATCAAACGAAATTATCTTGTTGAAAACGAAATTAGCTTAACGAACTTAAGGTTTAACTTCGTTCAGTTCAGTCCAACGAACTTAAGGTTTAACCTCGTTCAGTTCAGTCCAACGAACTTAAGGTTCAACTTCGTTCAGTTCAGTCCAACGAACTTAAGGTTTAACTTCGTTCAGTTCAGTCCAACGAACTTAAGGTTTAACTTCGTTCAGTTCAGTCCAACGAACTTAAGGTTTAACTTCGTTCAGTTCAGTCCAACGAACTTAAGGTTTAACTTCGTTCAGTTCAGTCCAACGAATTTACCAGATCACTGTGAGTTCACTTATTCCCCCTTTCGTACATTTTTAAAGTTCTTTATCGGGGACTGAAAAGCATGAAAACTATTTTGTACCTATACATATATATATATTTTCTTGACTGTACTACGTTCTATCTTAAAACAGACAGACTATTTATGTACAGACTATTTTCAGACAGACTATGTACAGACAGACTATTTTCAGACAGACTATGTACAGACAGACTATGTACAGACAGACTATTTACAGACAGACTATTTATGTTATGATACTTATTTTCTAAATGTGTGTTCTAGATCTTGAATGGACAGGATCTTGAATACATTCTTGTGTGTACTTATTGTCTATGTATGAGACCTAAGACTTACTGCTATCAATTCATCTCCCACTTGTTCTGGGAATGGACCGTAGGTATTATGGACAGCGCTGTTAGGGTAGGCCCATCCTCATTCTCCTCAGGACAGGAGAATGCATATTACCTAGACTTATTGATCACCTGTTCTGATCACATGTTCTGGTCACCGGTTCTGACCTAGTTCGTACTTATAGACTATCTGAGTACATGAGTTCCCTGATTTATCATAGCTCGTTATGGCCAAGCGGATTAGCAGTAATAATAGACATACATATTAAGTACATTACAGATTCTAAACTATTGTTATTACAGCAAGGTACATTCGACAGCCGTACAGACTATATGACTTGACTTTTATACATACCAGTACTATGTATATTTATAAAATACTTTATGTGAATCTCACCAACTACTTTCGTAGTTGACCTTTGAACTTACATGCTTTTCAGGCTAGGTACTAGATCTTTAGCATAAGAGTCTTCCGTTCTAAGCTCATCCTTTTGGTGACGGTTCGTGCATACAAGTCCTGGAGCTACGAAGGCCTTATTACTATTCTAGCTCAAGTACTGTTCTATGGGACAATTGTTCTGTCCCATGAATTTGGCTATTCTGATTTAGTTATATTCTGTAATAACATTTGTACTTCTGATCTAGACTTAATTATGATCCGTAATGACTTTGTTCTCTTGATCTTTGATTAATCTTAATGGCTGTGTTGAACTTGTACTGTGTGCATTTGTGCTTGCCTGTGCATCCCGTATATTCCGCTTTAGCGGGGTGTTACAGTTGGTATCAGAGCCCATGGTTATAGTGAACACCGAGTTTTTCCCTAAGGAAAACTTGAGCTATAACTTGATTCCACTCTGAGGTGATCCTTTGATGACCGGTTTGAGTAGTAGGTACTTTTATCATAATTATATGTAACCTGATCAACTACATATAACTAAGATAAAGGCACCTAGGACCTCAAGGTGCGTTATTGAGGGTGTCATCCAATTCCTAGAGCTCAATTAGGAACTTTGTTCAAAATCGTTCATGTTCATTTGTTCTCTTCGGGTTCATCCGTGCTTGAAAGACTTACGTACTAGCACATCATCTATAGGCCTTAGAGCTTATACGATTATAGGTCCTTGACGTACGACCGACGACTGTTCTTATTTTTATAATGTGCTATCAATGATCATTGTATATACGAAAATTTCTTATTTCTGTCTTTTAGGGGCATAAGGAAGAATGCCGCCTAAGGGAGGGAGAAAGCCAAGAGCCGTACCCACTGCCGAGACCGTCGTTGAGCCCGAGCCTCAACCTAATACTACTATCAACTTTACTCTGGAAGATGTAGCAGATCTTATCACCAACCGCATGAATGCGATGATACCCAACATTGCTACTCAAGTCGCTCAGATGTTAGCGATCCCGCATGAATGCGTTTTAACTTGTTTTTAAAGGGTCGTTTGAGTTTTTATATTCTAGTTAAAACTTTGTATCATGATGAAAATTTTGAAATCCATATTTGAAATTTCTTTTATAAAATCCATTTTTATAATTGTGGCCATTAACTTTTAATAAAACTCATTTTATTTTACCAAGTTAATGTCAATTTTAAAACCAATTTTTAAACTTTTATGTATGTCATTTAGTTTGTAGTTTTGAACATCCACATGACAATATTATCAAACAACCACACAAACATGACAAACATAATAATAAGTGCACAACATTAGCCAACTAATTTGACCACACTTGTTAGCCGAAACAAGTGTGTCAAAAGGTCTCAACCTAAGGGACAAAGTGACACAAAATTTGTGTCAATGAACTCCCACTTGATCTTGCATCCAAATGCTTCAAGTAATCTTTTGTGATGTGATTTGAATGTCTTTCTTCACTCTTCCTTTTGGCCTCCAAAACAGCCCCTAAACTCTTTAAAGCCTTCTTGGAGATTACATTTACAAGAAAAAAATGCAACTAGTCTACTTATTACATTCCAAATGAAATAAATAAAATTACATAACCAAATGAATGAAGAAAATCCTATTTAACTATTACAAACAATCACAAGGTCTTTTGGCTAAGTTGTGACACTATAATACACAAACAAAAATCAACTTTTGATGCATACATCCATATAACCGGCTCTAGATGCCATTGTTGAGTCTTTTGGGTTTTATCAAAGTCATATTATCCTTATAACATGAAAAACGCAGCGGAAAAATGAACCTTTCATTATGTTATATATAGTTAAAACCAAATTTTAACTTATAAATGAAAACCCCAAACAATAAGGATCCATGTATATGAATGTCATACAATCAAAATAGCAACCATAGGGTGTTTAGAAGACTACCTTCTTCCAAGCTTATGAGAAGGTTGATATGAAGAAGATGATGTTCTTAAATAAGCCAAGTCTTCAAGATAGAAGTACCTCAAGCTTGTATACCCCAAGCCTCCAACAAACACCCAAATATGCTAGGATTTAGACTTGAAAAACCCTTCTCCTTTTGCCTTGTTTGTGCCGAAAATCAAGAGAGAAAAAGAGAGAGTTTTTGCACTTGAGAGTTGAGAGAACACTATAGCAAGTGCATGTATTAAGTGTGTGTTTCCAATGTAGCTAGTGGGTTATATAAAACAAGCAAATGCATGTGCATTTTGGGTGGGGGGTGGCCGGCCTCAAGGTGAGACCACATGGGTCTCACCAACTCAAAATCCACTTGCATTTTCCTTTTATACAATATGTAACATATTATGTATTATAACATGTTATATACCTTATGTAACATATTATGTATTATACATAACACACATAAGTGTTTATTTTGCCAAATAAACACATTCACATATTTCTCAAAATAAATTATCCATATAATTTACTTATATTTCTCAAGTGCATTTATTTAGAAACCCATTTCCTAAATGCTTCAAGTATTGATATTTATTTAAAGATCATATCATATAAATACATATCATAAGTGTTTGTCTAACTTGTTATTGGGTATGACCTGACTTGGATCATCACATACTAGCCACGTCAATTTAATATGTGTCTTGGGCATCCGAAATTCCAATAATATCTTCCATTCCAGATGTACTGTTAAAGACAAAGTGTGTGATCTGATCATTGATGGTGGAAGTTGTGCTAATACTGCTTCAACATATATGGTAGAAAAACTGGAGTTACCTACCACAAAACACCCGCGTCCATACAAGTTGCAATGGCTCAGTGAAGGATCTGAGGTAAACGTTAACTAACAAGTTGCTATTCCTTTTTCCATTGGATCTGTTTATGAAGATAAAATTGTTTCTGATGCTGTCCCTATGGATGCTTGTCATATTTTACTGGGTATACCTTGGTTATTTGATGATTATGTATTTCATAATGGTCGTGCAAACTCTAATTCATTATTTATAAGTGGGAAGAAGGTCACTTTGACTTCTCTAAAACCTAGTGAGTTAGTGAAAATCAATAAGAAAGACCAGCCCAAGTCTTTGTTTATGTCCCAAACTGAAGTTGAAGAAGAGTTAACTGAAGGCTCTCCAGTTATGATGTTACTGGTGCTTGAACATACTGAAGACAAGGAGTTCACTAGAGTCCCTAGTCTCCTGAAGTCTCTACTGGAGAAATTCACTGATGTTTTCCCATAAGACTTACCTGAAGGTTTGCCGCCAGTTAGAGGTATAGAACACCAGATTTAACTGGTTCCAGGTTTAGTTCTTCCAAACAAAGCTGCTTATCGATGTTCACCAACTGAAGCAAAAGAATTGCAAAGGTAGGTTGATGAATTGGTTGTTAAGGGTTATGTGAGAGCAAGTATGAGTCCTTGTTCAGTTCCAGCTCTCCTTGTCCCAAAGAAAGATGGTTCGATGAGAATTTGTGTTGACAATAGAGACATAAATAATATAACTATTAAGTATAGATATCCCATCCCCAGATTGGATGATATGCTTGATGAGTTACCTGGCTCCAGTGTGTTTTCAAAAATTAATCTCAGAAGTGGTTATCACCAGATTCGAATGAAAGATGGAGATGAGTGGAGGACTGCTTTCAAAATTAAAGGATGCCTTTATGAATGGTTAGTAATGCCTTTTGATTTATCCAATGCTCATAGTACTTTCATGAGGTTAATGAATGAAGTCCTCAGACCACTCATTGGTCAGTTTGTTGTTTACTTTGACGATATTCTTGTATATTCAAAATCTGAAGCTGAACATGTTAATCATTTAAAAAGTGTATTTTAGTTACTAGGGAAGCACCAGTTGTATGGCAAACTGGAGAAATGTGACTTTATGGTGGAAACTGTAATTTTCCTTGGATATGTGGCGTCAAAAAAGGGTATTTCAATGGATCCTTCCAAGGTAGAAGCCATCAGATCATGACCAGTTCATGGCTAGTTCCTACTACAATCACTGAAGTAAGAAGTTTTCATGGACTGACATCTTTTTAGAAAAGATTTATCAAGAATTTCTCTACAGTTGTGGCTCCAATTATTGATTGTCTGAAGAAAGGTGTGTTTGACTAGCCAAGTTCAGCTAGTTAGCCTTTGAATCATCAAAGGAAAAGCTCAGTTCAGCTCCAGTATTATCTTTGCCAGATTTTGATCAGTTGTTTGAATTAGAGTGTGACGCTAGTGGTGTGGGTATTGGTGTAGTTCTAGTACAATCAGGGCATCCAGTAGCATATTTCAGTGAAAAAGTTAATGGCTCAAAACTGAAGTATAACATTTATGACAAAACATTTTATGCCATAATTCGTGCTATCACTCACTGGTCATATTATCAGAAGCCAAACAGTTTGTTTTATTCTCTGACCATGATGCACTGAAGTTTATTAATGGTCAACACAAGCTTAATACCAGACATGCAAAATGGGTGGAATTTTTGCAGTCTTATTCATTTGTTTCCAAACATAAAGCTGGAGTAGCGAATGTTGTTGTTGATGCACTTTCTAGAAGATATTCATTGTTATCAATTCAGGAAGCAAGAGTTCTTGGATTTTCTTTCATTAAGGAGTTATATTCTGCTGATCCAGACTCTGCTGATCGTCTCACTGAAGCTAACCAGATGAACCATTTGTTGTTCAAGATGGTTTCTTATTTAAAAATGGTAAATTGTGTATTCCAAGGGGTTCTATTCGTGATCTACTGATAAAGAAAGCACATGGAGGAGGTTTGGCTGGCCATTTTGGCATAAATAAGACTGGAGAGATCCTCACTGAACACTTATACTGGCCAAGTCTACTGAAGGATGTCCAGACTATCATCAGTCGCTGTCCAACTTGTCACCAGGCGAAGGCAACTTTTCAAAAAGGTTTATATAGTCCTCTTCCAGTTCCAAGTCAACCATGCAAAGATCTTAGCATGGATTTTATTGTTGCACTGGCCAGAACGCAAAGGGGAAAAGATTCAATAATGGTGGTTGTTGATCGTTTTTCGAAGATGACTCATTTTATTCCTTGCAATACTACAAATGATGCTTCAGCAGTGGCAAACTTATTTTTCAAAGAAATTGTTCGTCTACATGGAATTCCAAAGACCATTGTTTCAGATAGAGATGTTAAATTTCTAAGTTATTTCTGGAAGACTTTATGGAGATTGATGGGTACCAGATTGATGTTCAGTAAGTCTCATCATCCTCCAACTGATGGACAAACTCAAGTGACAAATCATACAATTGGTATGCTGTTGAGAACACTAGTGAAGAAGACGTTGAAAGATTGGGATCTGAAGTTAGCTCATGCTGAGTTTACCTTCAACAGAGCTCCTAATTATTCAACCAGTAAATCCCTATTTGAAATCTGTTATGGTGTCAATCCACTGACTCCCATTGATTTGATCCCATTTTTGATTGAACCAAAGGCGAGTATTGAAGCAGACGCCAGAGCAAAAAAAATCAAGAAAATTCACCAGCAAGTGAAGGACAGAATTGAGAAAACCAACGCTGAATACAAGGCAAGAGCAAATAAGCATAGAAAACAGTCCAGTTTTGCTCTAGGTGATCTTGTGTAGGTGCATCTGAGAAAAGAAAGGTTTCCATCTAAAAGAAAGAACAAGTTAATGCCTAGAGCTGAAGGACCATTCAAGATTCTAGAAAGATTTGGTGATAATGCTTACAAGGTTGAGTTACCTGGAGATATGGCAGCTTCAAGTACTTTTAATGTTGGTAATCTGATGTGTTAGTGCATGATTGATGTGCGTTTTTTTATTAAACTATCTAAGTTTTAAATTTATAATTCAAGGTTTTACCTAATCTATCTTAAAATGCAACTAAGAGCAGTGTACTCTGTCTAGTAGGAATATAGTCTAGGTAAGTCCAGGTTCGTTCGCAGGGAACTTAAACCAAGGAAATTAAAATACTAAAAATTAAGATACAGTTTTCTTTTGGGGGTTTCCTAGTTAACTAAGTGCATATGAAATTGAAAACAATAATAACTGTAATACTGACATTCGTTTGGTTTTGATTGACATGCTTAAAAGTGGTTACAGTTGAAGTTGTTGAACGACTCTTTTCACATTAAGATTCTTGTTAGATTCACTTGAATTGTTTAGCCTGACTGCCTTTCGACTGGTCAGACACTTCAATGAGTTCCTGTTAAGGTCGCTCACTGAGCATTAAAAACTGAGCCTGTAACTATGACTGAAATCTTTTATGTAAGTCTTTGTTCTTGTTAAAGTTAAAAGACATTGATTACCCTAACCACCTGGATTCGGTATCCGTTCGCCAGATCAGCTAGATTAACCTAATTAAACACATACTCGTTTGAACCAATTATTAATTCTCAATCAAATGTCCAGTTATAGATCAAATGGTTACACTGATTAAAGACGATCAATGTTTCGCAAACAGATTAAAATGACCCTGCAGCCTCGGATCCAATTCGACTCGACCAAATCAATAAAAATCAGTTTGTATATGAAAACTAATAACAATTCAGATTCAAATAAATATGGATCAACGATTTAGCATAGAAACTATTCAACAATCAATCATAATCAACAATCAAGTCATGTTTACATCACGTCCAAACAAATATCTAGTAGTTTAGCTACTCATAATTTGAGTAGCCATGAACAATCTGATGAAATAAAATAACATAGGAATCTAGAGATGACGGAAAGAAAGAAAGAATATAGAACCGGGTGATTATAAATCACTAGGTTGGATTCCCAAGCGTCTGATGATGTTAGATCTGCTCCGTAGTGCTTGAGAGGTCCAAATTCTCGATCCCTAGCCGTCACTTTCGACCTATGTGCTCTGCTTGCGTTTTTAGGGTTTATAATGGGGTATTTATAGGCAAAATACGAAAAACCCTAATTCTGGCCGACCTAGTCAAGCGACGCTGGTGTAAATCACCAGCGAAGCTGGTTGTGTAATCTGAAGGGACAAGCGATGCTGGTGACTGAGGAGCGACGCTCGTGAGTTGCCTGAAGGGGACCAGCGGCGCTGGTCTAGTTCCTGTACGATTCCAGCGGCGTTGGTTAGTCCACCAGCGGCGCTGGTTGCTCCAGTTCGCACGCGTTTCCTTATTTTAGCTCTTATTCTTCATACATGCATCTCCCGAACTTCATCCTTAATCTTCCTAAGCTCATTTCTACTCTCTCGATCTGTCATCTCTCAAATCAAACCTGTTCACAAACCTAATTCCATTAAGTACCTTAAAGTTCATACTAACGACTCATTTATACCTCGAAATCATGACAAACGAATGGGGAAAAAGTCACAAATAAATCACTCATCAACTTCCCCCACACTTAAACCTTTGCTTGTCCTCAAGCAAAAATCTAAATCAATCTTAATTCAAAGTTAGGAACTAGCTTTTGACCAATCAGGGTTACTAGATACATTTCTTACGCTAACATCTCTTTTCCTCCCCCACACTTATTTTGTTCATACCTTTATCGCTTATGCATATGTCTAATGCTACCACTGACAATTCAATTACCATGATTGACGGTTAGTACAGATTAATGCCAACAATTCATAAGCAATCCTAGTACATAATTATTATTAATGTGTTTTTGCTTTTCCCTTCTTGAAATACTTCCATTCCATTGCTTGCACTAGTTCGACTAATTAATGATCTTATGACAATTACAATCTAGGATAAACATCTTTAAGAGTTAAGACAACGGTGACAGGTCGGTGGTTCCCCACTCGCAAAGTGACATAACTAAACTCAGGTCAGGGTGTACACCATTTTGTTTTTGGTGCTAGACTGTGTAGGTGGTCAAGACAGCGGTGACAGGTCGGTGGTTCCCCACACCCAAAGCGACATAACTTGACCTTTAATTTGATTTTGTATTTATTTAATTCTTTCGTTTACAAACACAGCTAGATAACTTAAAGCATAATACACTCTTTTTAAGATATATCAGCTATCGAAAGATACTTACTATTGTTTAAGCATAATTTAGCCGACAGACCCCCAGATGGGTCACACTATCATCAAAAATTCTTACTAGATACAATCTACTTCCTGAAATTTAAGGATTTCCATAAATCTTAAAGGTTCTAGCTCACACGGCAGTTATTTATTCGTGTTAACCTAGGACTACAAATGAAATTGCTATATCTTCCTCTAATACGCACTATCAATCGTTTAAACTTAAGTCCCATTTATCATGCATGAAACACTGCTTTATCACTTAGGGTAGATCTAATATGTGCTAAGGATTCAAGAGATGTAGCTTAAAACGGTATCTACAACAATACTCATCATTTCTGTCTAATAAATCACTAGTTCCAAAACCATCTAAATATCATTTCAAACTCTTATATTTCAAACCAAAAATCTGAAATTTTTTCCTATTTTACGCATTTCTCCCTCCACACTTACATTTTACAATGTCCTCATTGTAAATACTAAACTAAGGCTAAAAAGAAAAAATGGGAAAAATTCAAAAGAGTAACGAAACTTCCCGGGTTTTCTTGGCCGTGTTCTTCCATGAAATCTGTAAAATCACTCCTCACTCGATAATTATCACTGTCAAACACACTTAAAACAAACATCAAAGCAACAGATATAGAACATAACATGATAGTCATTAAACATAAAGCATAGAAAATGTTCGATAGTTGTCTTGTTACCCTACATACCACATAAGTTACCATACTACAGAATTATCGGGGGTTTTGGGAAAGAAATTGTTTTAAACTGTTTTCCTCTGCACGCAAGCGGGCATCTAACATTACTGACCATAAGAATTATAAAATAGGGGGAGAAGAGAATATTGTTTGAAACTACATCATCTGCACGCAGGCGGTTTCCAACCACAACCATCATAATAATAAGAAAGAATTATCAAAAGAGAGAGAAGAGAGAAATTGTTTCAACTTAGTCAAACCATCATTAGTCATCTGGTGGATCATCATCGAGGTTCATGGCAGCAGCTACTGATCACCAACACCATCATCAACATCCTGTCTAAAGTATCCAGTCGTGTCATATGAAATACCTGCACTAGTGTCAAAATCAAATTTGTCGGAGGCCCTAGTACGGTCCCGACTGTGTGAAACAGTGTCAACTCCCATCGTCGTACTGGTAGTAAGCGGCTGGAATGGAGTGCCAGGATAATAGTGGTCATAAAATGGGTACTGGACATGGTGAACTGTAGGAGCTGAATAGGCTGGCATACTCGGGAAGAACTGCTCCACATATCTCTCCTGGACTGGTTGATATCTCTGAGTATGATACATCATGTATCCTAAAACAGACCCCTGGTACTGCTGCTGCTGCATTTTAAGTCTCTGAACCTCTGCAGTGAGTGAATCGATATCATTCCTCAATCGGGTAGTGGGTCCCCTGCTGTTCTGCCCTGTCTCAAATATGTGTCCTGTTGTTCGCCCTTGATCTTCAATGTCGGCTTCTCCTGTATTGCCTTTGTTCCATGGGTTTCCATCTTTATCCAGAATCTGCATCTTTATCAAATCTTTTTCATCCATCACCTCTGTATTCCTGAAGAATGAGCACTCATGTCTGGTGCTTCCTAACCCAAGTCTGACATAAATCTGTGATATGAAATGACCACCAACTATCTTTTCGTCCTTGTGGGACTGAAGATAGCGTGCGACCATAAGTGGTGCAAGGCAGAAGTACATCGGCGATCCCTCAATCCATAGCATCATGAGCTGAGCATCCATAGCATAAACTTTGTCCCTATTCAACGAACGATGCCTAAAGTTAAATGCCACCAATTTATGTAGCAACCTGTATGCCGCATCATGTATCTCAGAAGCTTTGCTCGAGTTTCCTTTAAGAGTTGTTTTACCACCAATCCTTTGCCAAAAGGCATTCATCGTTTCCACATTACTTTTTGTTGTAGTTAGAGCCCTTTCAATGAACTTATCCAAATCAGTATCATTCAAGTGCTGAAAATCCCAACATCCTAACAAGTAACCAAAGTCAGCAATCGTGCAATGCCTCCAAACACCCCCTGCCCTGAAGTGAATAACCTGGGCAATGTTAATCTCCTTTGGCTTATAGTTCTCGACATAAAGTGAGCTGAGGAATTCCAAACACCACTCCCTGTAAACATTTTCTTCATTAGTAAACAAAGAAGCCCACATATTCCAACTAATTGTTTCATCTCCATCCTCGATTTCTGTTTCCATCATATTTCGGATTCTTTTTCTCAATCCTGCTTTTTCTAGAGCATTCCAATCAAGACGTTTTGGAATTGCTAAATCCTTGTTCTGAAGTTTCACCAATTTGTTATTCAACCTAATCTTTTCACTCTTTTTAGCATTGGGCCAAAGCAACCAGTCGTGCTTTTCGTCGAACAGTTTACCATAATCTTTATCTTTCTTGGCTACAATAAATGGAATGTTGAAATCATGCGGCTTTTCAATCGTGAAATCATATCCATCGGGTCTCCAAACATCATCTGAACTTTCAGAGCTGTTATTGTCTGAATCTGAGCTTATCCTAGGCCGTTTATGCTGCAAAACGTGTGACAAACAGAAGAAAACGAAAATATAAGTATTCTGTCCAAAAGGTCACCAGCGGCGCTGGTGGCTGACCAGCGGCCGCTAGTTTGCTCAGAAACTTGTGACGAGCGTCGCTGGCAAGTGGGGAGCGACGCTCCTTGATCAGGTAAGGTCACCAGCGGCGCTGGGGTCATGACCAACGGCGCTGGTGTGGTTTATTCCAGGAACCAGCGGCGCTGGTGGGTGGCCAGCGACGCTGGTGGTTCTGTTTCAGCAACAAATTTTTGTTTTTTATTTTTTTTTATTTTTAATCCAATGTTGTATCCTATAACTTACAAACTGCTAATCTTAGTTCAACAATATAATCTTTTGTGCAAAAACAACTTTTCATTCTTTCAAAACATAATTTTCTCAACTAACCATAGTTTACTATTCCTAAAGTAAACTAATTAACCTATATCTAGTTAATGCATAGGTTTAAACTAATTCTATGAATGGGGTTTTGTGAATCTAACTCCGTATTACCTATCTTAACCATTTTTAATCCAAAATTCAACCTATTTTGTTAATTCCTAATTTTGACCTAAAACTAATTAATTAGGGTTATAAAACTAAAAACACAAGAAAAAGAGAGAAGGGTTTAGATACATTACCTCATGAGCCATGATGGGAAGAAGAAAAGAGAAAGAAAATGGTGGAAAGTTGAGATGGTGGTGGTGGCCGATCGGTTGGGGGGGGGGGTGTGGTTATATTGGTTTTTTGATTTTTTTGTTTGTGTGTGGTTGTAAAAGAGATAAGGGTTTAATACCCTTTTTTGACTAGTCAACCTGGCCGGCGCACGTTAGCATGGCCGGCGCATGTTAAGCCCCCCCCCCCTTTTTTTATAATAAAAGTTATGAAAATCTGGAAAATTCCCCCACACTTACCAGCGGCGCTGGTGCACTACCAGCGACGCTGGTTGATGCTCCAGCGGCGCTGGTTACTCCGAATCAGCTTAAAAACTTACCTTTTTCTTCCTTTCTGAGCTCCATGATCTACCTTCATTCTTGAACCTGCAATACTAATACAAAACATAATTTCCTATTCCTAAAAATCTACGTTAGTACCTAACCTAAAATTCTAGCTTTCCTAAGTCATTTTGAAAGTGAACTCGTCCCGTGGGTCGACTTGCCTTTCTCCTACTTCATGATTATACACCTTAATTCTTTGTCCATTAACTATAAAACTATCTCCATTTTTGGTCCTTAATTCTACATAACCTGAGGAATATACTCTAAGTAATAAGTATGGTCCTGACCATTTTGGTTTGAATTTAGGTGATTTAAGCTTGAACCTAGAATTAAACAGTAACACTAAATCTCCTTCCTTAAACCTTTTTGCCTTTATTCTCTTGTCATGCCAAGCTTTTGTCCTTTCTTTATACAACTTTGAATTTTCATAAGCCATCCACCTAGTTTCATCTAATTCATGAAGCTGTAAGAGTCTCCTTTCTCCTGCCTCTAACATATCAAGATCTAAGTTCTTAAGTGCCCAATAAGCCTTATGTTCGATCTCTAATGGAAAATGACAAGTTTTGCCATAAACTAACTTATACGGTGTTGTTCCTATAGGTGTCTTATATGCTGTCCTAAATGCCCAAAGTGCATCATCTAGCCTAAGTGCCCAGTTTTTGGGGTTATCGGTAACTATCTTTTCTAAGATTCTCTTAAGTGCCCTATTTGTATTCTCTACATGTCCACTAGTTTGAGGGTGGTAAGCTGTCGAAAATCTATGGTTAACCTCATACCTCTTAAGCACTTTTTGTAACTGAGCATTAGCAAAATGACTACCCCTATCACTAATTAAGGCTTTTGGCATACCAAACCTACTAAACAAATTCTTAAGGAAATCTATGACAGATTTGGCATCATTTGACACGTAAAGCCTTGGCTTCAGCCCACTTTGACACGTAATCTACTGCTACAAGTATGTACTTATACTTATGAGATGGTGGAAATGGTCCCATAAAATCTATGCCCCAAACATCAAAAATTTCACATACCTGTATGCCTTTCTGTGGCATCTCATCTCTCTTTGTTATGGATCCTTGGCGCTGGCATGCATCACATAAGCTAACTAGAGTTCTGGCCTCTTGGAAAATTCCTGGCCAATAGAATCCTGCTTCGAAAACCTTCCTTGCTGTTGTTGTTGGTCGATAATGTCCTCCTGTGGGTCCTGAATGGCAGTCATCTAATATCCTTCTACTTTCACTTTTTGACACATATCTCCTAACCATACCATCTGCACAAATCCTAAACAAGTGTGGTTCTTCCCAGAAATAATGCTTAATGTCAGAGAAGAACTTTTTCCTATGGTAATAATCTAAATGCAGTAGTAACACTCCTGCAGCTAAGTAGTTTGCTATATCAACAAACCATGGTGTATCATCCTTATTTTCTAATTCTACTCTCATCAAATTTTCTTCTGGAAATGATTCTCCTATTTCCTCATGATCTACTTCTTCTTCATCTAAATTATCTAACCTACTTAGGTGATCTGCAACTAAATTCTCTGCTCCCTTTTTATCCTTAACTTCTAAATCAAATTCCTGAAGCAGTAACACCCATCTAATCAACCTCGGTTTTGCATCCTTCTTGTTAACTAAATATCGAATTGTTGCGTGGTCTGTAAAGATGGTCACTTTTGGCATGACTATGTAATTCCTAAATTTATCTAAGGCAAAAACTACCACTAGCAACTCCTTTTCAGTGGTAGTGTAATTCCTTTTAGCTTCGTTCAAGGTCTTACTAGCATAGTAAATCGGTCTAAAGTGTTTGTCCATCCTTTGTCCTAAAACTGCTCCTACGGCATAATCGCTAGCATCACACATTATCTCAAAAGGTAATGCATTATCTGGTGATACTACTATAGGTGATTCCATGAGATGCTTCTTAAGTTTCTTAAATGCTCTTTCACAATCTTCAACAAAGTCAAACCTGTGAGTCCCTCGATAGCTACAGATCGCTCTCGAGATCGTCTATTATTATATCGTGAGTGCGGAATCCTCACGAGATAACTATTTTGATTAATTAACGTGTATATCGCTAATTATCAATTAAATAATCAGCCGTATGATGCTATATTCGTTTCTATAAGCTATAGAACGAACTTAGTGGTCTGGAGTACGTGTATGTCGAATGTGATACCTCATTTTAGGGTATTCATTCGTATATATATGTTTCAGATCGAAACTGGGCTTGTTGGGCTTTGTTCTTACGAACTTAGCAGCCCAGTCCATGTAACGAAGTTAATCTTCGTTTGTACCAAACAAAGTTTATCTTCGTTTGCCTCTAACGAAGATATTCCTTATCTTCGTTAGATGTAATACTTGGTTATATTCCTAACTGTTTCATCTTAAGGAATCCTAACACATATTATGTTTGTACTTGTATAACACACAACAAACATCATACATAACATATATATAACACCAAAACATGTAATCGATCATTACCAAAACATAAAGTCCATAATCTATCAATTACATATATAGATACGACATAAAATAACATAATGTCTTAATCTAAAAGACAGATCAAATCTAAGTTGCTGTTGTCACATCAACGTGCATCAACAAACTCCCCCTTGACAGCAGCACCTTCGATTTCTTCAGTCTTCAAAATCTGATCATGCATCAAATAACAATCTTTCGCTATTCGCATGGATATCTTCATGTAAGCAGAGTTGAAGTATCTTACGATATCTACTTTCTTCATGCTTCCAAAATGGCAAGAACGAACACTCTGTATCGTATAACTTCCTTAGATCATTTCTTGAGAAGTTCACCAACTACATCGGATCATACACTCTTCTCAACAAAATCTTCTTCTTAGAGTCTGCATATATCTTTGCTTCACTAGAATTTCGATCAATTTCCCAATTATCCATCTTGTCCAAGACATCTTGTGCCCATTTCTTGGCAGGGACTTTGATCGTACACTTAACATCATGTTGAACATACTCAACTGTTTTATCTGGCTTGACCACTCTTTTCTTCGATCTTGGTTCAATCTTAAACTGTGGTTTATCTTAATCTTTCATGTTCTTTCTCAACCAGAAATCATTTCGAAGATTCTTACCAACAATATCAGCTAAACCATCATCACTTGGATTGATAATCCAATTATTTCCAAGTTCATGTAAATCTTCTTCACATAAACTCCTGAAATGTCTCTCACACCAAGCTAAGTACTGACAACCTTCTAGTCTTTTAAGAACAAACAGCTTCAATTCATCATCATAGAACCAACTCCAGATGATTGTCTTGTACTTTGCAGCATCTTTGTCTGAGATATGAGTCTAATACAAATTTGGTTTCCAAGTTTCCCTATGTACTATCCATTCATTAAATCTTCTCTCGGGAACATGTCGATCAACCATATGCAATGAATCATCATCTCTGAGAGGAACTGGAAAATCATTTGGACTGAATGGTCTTGTCACATTAATCTCATAATCAGAAGGAATCAATGCATCACCATTCTTAGCATACACAACAAGGTGTAAAACTTTAGTTTGGAACATCTGATCTCTTCAGATCCAACTCCCTACTTTCTTCAATCGATGGATCTTCAGGAATTGAGTCCCATACTTCATCAAACTCATAAGGCTTCTTGAATATGTTTAGATTTGGTTGAGGAACAAATTCACCTTCCTCAAGCTCATCACCATCAAAGAATAAATCTGTATAATCTGGATCATCTATTAAAATTTACACAAAATGAACACCAGAATAGAAAGAATAATCATGATAATTATAATAAACATGAATGTAATTGTATTGAAATAAGATAGATTACATTTATATTACACAAAATGTCATAACTTATTACATACAATCGAATATACATTCTATCTAAAAATCTTTATCATAATCAAAATCAGAAACCTGAATCACGAGGAGCACCAGAAGGACCAGCACCAATATCAGAAGGACCAACATGAGAAGTATCACCTCCTGTCTCCCCCTCAGTCTCTGCACCCTTTCCTTTATCTTCAACTGGGCGAGAATCATTCCTATCACCAGCATTATCAGCATCATCATCGTCATTCTGACGTCTTGGTTGAACTGCTGACAATCTACAGACCTCTTCAGGAAATTCGCCCCCTTGATTCTTGACCCAGTTGATCAAAAACGTCAAGGCGGCTCGGGTATCGGTGAGATCAGACTCCAAAGTAAGAACCCGAGTCTCCAGAAGATCAACACGACGAACAATCGAAGAATCTGAAGGAAGTCTGTAAGATAAAGAAGGAGCCACCAGAGGACGTAAGACTTGTGCTTCAGCAATTACGACAGAAGAAGCTTCAGCAACACGTCTACGCTTAGTTCTTGTATACTGAAGATCAACACCCCCTTTCCGTTTCACCGGACTAACCGAACTGGCTTTGTTCACCGGATCTTCCATATCTTCAAAAATTCCACGCAGTTCAGAATCATGCTGAGCAGCAATATCAGGATCAATCTGAGCAGCATCAGGAATGGAGTTAGCTGAATCTGAAACAGCTGGAACAGCATGACAAGCCTTACTTCAACGCTCTTTATAGAAAGCAACACCTTCTTGATCAAACGACTGATGCGAATGATCGCTTTCAGAAGCAACAGGGATATCATGAATCAACTTAGTTCGACGTTCAGCAGCAACAGATTCATCTGTGTCTGTCTCATTTGTAGCAACAGAACCGTCATAACTATCAGCTTCACCTTCATCATTTCCATCATCAGAACCATCAGACTCATCACTTGAATCATCACCAGAAGCAGAAACATTCTCCGAACTTTCTGAGTCACCAGAATCAGAATCTTCATCAATATCATCCACAAACATATCATTCTCAAGACGAGATCGATAGTTTGGATTAATCAAGTGACCAAAAAGTGGTGGATCATCAAGACTAGCCACATTACTTGTATTTGCTTCAAGATCAGCAAAAAGACGCGAAGGACAAGCATGAAGAACGTAGCGAGGACCTTGGTCATACACTAAGTTAGGACAAAAGTGTCTAACTATGGCCATAACAAACCGAGGATACAAAAGAAATCCCTTCCTCCCCCTAGCATTAAGCTGATCAATAAACTCCTGATAAAAGTATCTGGAGAAGGGATAAGGTCGATTATACACCAATGCAACCATCTGTGACGCAATCTGAGTAGACAGTTGATCAAAACCAGCCTTGCGATTGCTCAAACACACGAGCAGTGCATATGCCAGATATCTCCATCTTCCCTGAAAACCACTCTTGTCAAAAGGAAGTTTGACCTGACTGACAAATCCCATTCTCTGAAAACATTGAAGAAGAAGTTCAAACTCATAAGTCATCTCTACGTCTTCCTCTTCGTCTACCTCTGGTTCTGCACCTAAATGCAAAATAGTACGAAGCGATGCCGCGTTGAAATCAAATGTGATTTCTCCAACAGTAGCACGGATAAAACTATGTCCTTCAACCATAACTTCATGTGCAGTTGACCAAAAAAAATCGATATACTGCCTAACAAGTCTAGGCGAATCACAAAAAGCAAAAAATAATCTCGAGCGAGCAATGTAATCAAACATTTCATGAAAATGGTTGCTATTGTGCTGATCTGGATCAAGATTCAGTGCAAGATTATGTTTCTTCACAAACTGACGAGGAGCGAGAGTCATTTCTGCAAAACAAATTACAATATTGAAACAAATATAAATAAGCACGGTAAATGAATGGCAGAATTGAAAAACCTAATCAATAATTTCGCAAAATTATTCGTTAAGGTGAATTCATAAAGTATAAACTGTACGAAAATACTCTCTAAATTCGTTAAGTATACAGGAACGAAAATAGAATCTAAATTCGTAAGCTATAACGGAACGAAGATAAATACTAAATTCGTAAGAACTAATCTGAAATTTTCACCTAACGAAGTCTAAATTCGTAAGGTCTAAACTGGACATGCAAGTTCGTAAGTTATAACTTATATTCTAAGTTCGTAACTTATAAACGAAGTCTAAGTTCGTTTGGACACAAACTAAGTTCGTAAGCTAAGTTTGTTCCTTATCAACTAAATTATAAGTTTGTAAGGCATAAGTGAAAGTTAACTTCGTTTCTACCCAATTTAACATCGCTCGAACTAAAAGCTAAGTTCATGGTCACAAATCTAAATTCGTTTGAACTAATCTCTAAGTTCGTTTGCACAAGTCGAACTTCGTTTGTATAAACCAGTAAATGATTTCAAGAATATATATATATATAATGAAAACGAATCAAATCGAAAATACATAGAAAACCTAGATCATTTTCGTGAATGAAAAGAAGATCAAACACTTACTTAGATGACAGTTTGCAAAACGAATCAAGAAAACGAAGTAGATAGAGAGAAAAGAAAAGAGTTTGGGTTTTAGGGTTTTGCTTGAAAATAAGAGTAATTTTCGTTTTGTGAAAAAAAAAAAACGAAGAAAAACCCCTTTATATAGTGAAATAAGAATGGGCTAACTATGGGTCGGGCTAAACTGCACAAACGAAGTTATCCAAACGAAGATAGCCTTCGTTTGGACAGAATAATTTCGAACTATCAAAACGAAGATAACAGTTATCTTCGTAAGAACAAATCAAAGTCAGAAAATATTCCAGATTTCAGCTAAGTTTTTGAAAATTTTTCCAGATTTTCATCAAAGCGATCTTCCAAAACACGACCCTTCATCGCAATCTGTACATAGCAAAAACTCGTTAGAAAGCAACCTGTTCATGCCTTGTACTAAAACGTGCTTATCACCCAAATTCATAATCATAATGTAAGTATATAACCGAACATTATAATCTTGAATGAAAACCCATGGTTTAAACACTAAACATCAATAAACCTGAAAATAATCAATTTATATATGAATCTCATTACCAATGACGATTATGACACCGAGAACTTCCTTTGATCATGAATATATGTGACGGCAAACCATCTTGAAACACTTAAGTCCTATACTAGATGCCGTCTACAAAACTTAACAAACAATGAACTATCCAACAAAAATTCACTGAAGAACTTAGTAAAGTTTCCAAAAGGATGTCATAAATCACAGCATGAAATTCAAAAGAACCTAATATCAAATTTGATTATTAAATACATGAATCATAAAGTAAATAACTACTCCAAGAGCAAGTTCATGTATTCATTCTTCACATGCTCAAATCTGCATCACAAATATTATCACTACACACCAAGGATCTTATCGTCATGATATCATCTGTGTAAATAACAATGTAGTAACAGAAATCAGCACTCTAACTTTATCTTCTTAACCTGAACACTGCACACTTACTACAGAACTCATTAACGCATTGAGAACAAAACAGTATAATGCAGAAAATTCAAGCTACAAACACACTCAATCAGGGTTAACAAATATGAAATAACTAAAAATCTAACAAAAGATCAAGGGAGGTCATTTCTTGTCAAACCCTAAAATGTCACCAAGTTATTAATCAAATACTTAACTTGTTACAAATAATTTTGACATTTCACATAACACTTGAAAGATCATTTTCTAAACTTAAACAAATTAATGTCCATATTAGAAAATCTTCTTTGTAAACAAACCACATAACCTCATTACAAATTCACATGAAGGAATGCAGCAAAACATATACTCAGAATTTGAATAGGATCTCTCGTGCAATAAGAACTTATATATATAAAAAATACAATTTTGACTTAATAAAAAGAAAAATAACTCAGAATAAAAATTGCAGAATAATAAACTAATCTAAATTCTAATTAACTTGACTTTATACATTATTCACATTATGTTTGATTACTGCTGATTAGATCAGGTTAGCATGTTCCATAAGCCTGTGGGTAAGAAATAATTCTCTTATTATAAGTTCTGAACCATGACCCAACAGCGATTACCGATATGTTTGTCCTCTTAAACACTCGGTACTTCCAGTCTCTTTTGAGTTATGACACTTTCGACATACCCTGGCCAAGGATAGTCACCATGTAACCCTAGTAGCCTAATATGCCATTTGAATAGTTTGCGAACTTATGTAACCCACATTCAGATATACTTCCGTAATCGATACAAGCACTAAGATAACAAATATTCAATATATTCAAAAACATCCTTACCAAATCATGAGACACTTTATAGATAACTGAATTTAATTACTTTGTGATTTCACATATTTGCGTCTGCAATTCATGATTTATACGGAACCCGTGATTTTCTATGAGATCCATGTAGCGAACTTTCTGACAACCTATCCCAAATTGGAAGCTTTAGGTAGGCTAGGTATACAAAGACACCCCGAGGACATACTTGTCCGAATCTCAAAGACCACATTAGCCCCTTAATTTGCATTCATTTGATTTGCATAACAATATCACATTTACTTTCATGCTCATGATTGGTAAAGGTTCTTGCCTATACATTGAACAAATCTTATAGTAATGCTAGATCTTTCACAAAATTTAAGGACTAGATCAATTCATTACTGAAAAGCAAGCAATCTCAGCCATATATCTGAATATGTTTCCCACAAGAACATTGTATAATTTAAGTTCAGATTGAAGGAAACCTTGGTACTTTATGCCTACCGATATATCCCAAATTGAAATCACTGAACTAAGCAGTTATATTACGATTAAGCAGGCTTAAAAACTAAAGTATCGTCACTTCTAATCATTTAGCGCAGTAACCTTACTTTATTCATATTTTTTGGATTTTTGATTTTTTTTAATGTTTTTTTTATTTTTCTGACACTAGATATATACAAACTTATACTAAGACAACTCTTTTTGTATTTTTATGACTTTATCTATGTACGACTTACACTACAAAGACACGAAAAATAAATTTAAGTTCTTTGAGAGAAACTACTTGGCATTCTTCACACCATTGAGTTGATATAACAACTCAAGACGAGGTCCATCAAAAGCTTTAGTGTATAGATCAGCAAGATTATCATCAGTAATAACCTTTTCTAAATGAATAAGCTTTTTCTCAAAACAGTCATGTATGAAATGATACTTTATATTTATGTGCTTGGTGACTTTAAAGTTTTTCGGATTCTTGGTAATATCTATGGCAGACTTATTATCAATACAAATAGGAGTATTGGAGATATTCATACCATAATCGCGCAATTGTTGCTGTATCCAAAGCACCTGAGAACAGCAATATCCAGCAGCAATGTACTCTGCTTCACAGGAAGACTGTGCAACAGATGTCTGCTTTTTGCACTGCCACGATATAATTCTCCCCCCTAAAAGCTGACATCCACCTGACGTTGATTTCCTATCCGAATTGTCACCACCATAATCCAAATCAGTATAAGCTACGAAGTCAAAGGAACCATACATGGGATACCAAAGACCTAGACGAGGCTTGGCTTGGCTTTCACATAACGAAGAATCCTTTTTCGCAGCTTTCAAGTGAGACTCTTTCGGATTAGCCTGATATCTAACACACATAGAAACAGCAAAGGTAATATCTGGACGTGAGGCTGTCAGATACATCAAGGATCCAATGATAGCTCGATATTGAGTGGCATCGACGTACGGATCATTAGGCTTATCAGGACACAACCCATGATTAGTCTTAATGGGAGTAACAGCATCCTTAGCATTAGACATTCGAAACCTAGTAAGAAGATCTTTGACATACTTGGTCTGATGTATAAAGAAGCCATCCTTCAGTTGATCCACCTGTAGTCCAAGGAAGAAGGTTAATTCCCCCATAGCACTCATCTCAAACTTAGCCTTCATGCTCTGTTCAAATTCCTTGCACATATTATCATCAGATGAACCAAAAATGATGTCATCGACGTAAACCTGTACAAGCAAGTAGTCCTTCCCTTTCCATTTAATAAACAACGTGTTGTCTATAGAACCTCTGGTAAAACCACTTTCCTTCAAATGAGTTGACAATTTTTCATACCACGATCGAGGAGCCTGATGCAAACCATATAAAGCCTTATCGAGACGATATACTCTATTAGGAAAGTCTGGATCCTCAAACCCGCAGGTTGTTCTACATACACTTCTTCTTTAATGTCTCCATACAAAAGGCACTCTTTACATCAAGCTGATACACCTTAATACCTTTATAACTAGCATATGCCAAAAATAATCGAATAGCTTCAAGTCTAGCTACAGGTGCAAATGTCTCATCGTAATCAAAGCCTTCTTGTTGCTCAAATCCTCTAACCACCAAGCGAGCCTTATTGCGAGTGACTACACCTCTGTCATCTCGTTTACAACGAAAAACCCAACGCGTTGTTAAAGGAGATTCACCCGGAGGTAGGTCAACTAACTTCCATACTTCAAGCTTTCGAAACTGAGCCAATTCTTCTTGCATCGCCTCAACCCATGACGGTTCTTTAAGAGCCATGCCAACATTTTTAGGCTTAACCTGAGAGATAAAGCAATAATACAAGTACCAAGTAATTGCCCCAGTATCCTTAACTTCAGCAAACATACACGACAGTTTCTTAGATTGATTCCTCATGCGAACAGAGGCAGAAGCATCACCAATGATTTGCTCGACTGGATGATCCTTGTTGACCCTAGTTTGAGGAACCTTATCGACTGAAAGATCATCACCCAAGTTTGTCTGCACATGTTGCTCTGGAGTTTTATAATCTGGAGTTTTAGGCTCCTCCTGATTTTCACCTCCTGTGTCATCAGTATCATAGAAAGGCAAATCAGGTAGAGATATATGCAAGGGATCAGTAGGAACTATAAGAGCAAGCTCTAAGGTAGAATCTGCTACTTTTGTCCCACTAGATTCTCCGGATTCAGAAGTAGGCTCAACTATTGGTGAGGAAACAGAAGAAGAACCAGAAACCGGTCCACCATCCAGAGGATCATGGAGAGTAACGACATCCTCCACAGTCGGAACACCTGCAAAAGAAACAGGACCACGAAAAGAAGTGAAGACACCATCATAATCAAAATTATTAGCAGGACCAATGTGTACAGCAGGTTTATGACTTACAATTACGACATTTGTACCAAGATCTACTTTGCCAGTCTTCTGATTGTACACTCGCCTAATCGGTGTATTTGGTACATAACCAGAAAGAAACCCTCCTCAGATTCAGGTTCAAATTTCCCTTGAGGAAGAGTTTTAAGAAAAGTGCAAGGAACACCGAAAGGCTCAACATTCTGCAAATTGGGCTTTTTGTTGTGCAAAAGTTCATAACTAGTTTTCTTAAACCGTTTAACTGTCAAAACCCGATTCAGAATGTGACAAGCTGTATTCACTGCCTCTCCCCAGAAAGTAATAGGAAGCCCTGAATCAGCAAGCATCGTCCTGGCTGTCTCAATCAATGTCCTGTTCTTCCTTTCAGCCACGCCATTCTGTTGTGGCTCATATGGTGCACTGTACTGATGTTGAATTCCTTTGGTCAAGCAAAATACAGTAATAGTATTATTCTTGAACTCAGTATCATTGTCACTCCTGATTTCTTAACGTTGACTCCATGGACATTTTCAACTTGTTTGATAAAATCCATAAATCATTCTGCAGTCTCATCTTTGTCTTCAGAAAGAATACCATGAGTACCTCGAGTAATCATCAGTGATCACCAAACAGTAAGACATCCCTCCAATGCTTCTTTTGTTCACAGGACCAAAGAGATCCATATGAAGTAATTCGAATGGTTTGGAAATAGTGTTGAGTACTTTTGATTTATGTGAATTCTTATGTTACTTTCCTTTCAAACACGGTACACACTTATCTTCCATCCCAAACTTCTTAACTGGCACACCGTCAACTAACCCAAGACTAATAAGTTCATTCATCTTCCGAAAGTTGATATGTCCCATTCTACAATGCCATAGGAGAGATTCAGACTCATTTGCCTTGCTCAACAAACAAAGGGGCTCCTTTGGATTTTCAACACCTAAAAGTAAGCCATAGATGTCTCTCTTCCTAGGAGCTCTGAGCATTATCCATTCTTCTGGAATAACGAAACCCGGCTTCAAGATGTATGCCTCCTTTTCTGTGAAATGAACATTGTTGCCCTTATCACAGATCTGTGAGACACTCATTAGATTGTGAGTAAGTTGTTCCACATAGTTAACTCTTTCTAGAGTTAGTTGTCCATTGACGACATCTCCTCGACCGGTGATGTTGCCGCCCTTGGATCCAGCAAAACTAACATACGACCCATTTATACCAGTATAATTGCACAAGAGCTTCTTGTCCCCTGTCATGTGCCTGGAGCATCCACTGTCAAGGTACCACAAATGAATGGTTTCCTAGGAACTCCCTGCACATAAATGAGAAAAATTAGTTTTCATTGGGGACCCAAACCTTCAGGTTTGGTCGTCCTGTCTCATCCTTGAGAATCATTTCAGTCCAATATCCATTGCTAGAAGCCGTGGGTGTGACTTGATTCTGAACTTGTCTTCTCACTGGAGAAGACTTCGGACCTCTCGTTGGAGAAGGTCTTGGGGAATGAGGGCCAAAAGAAGGTCAACACTTGAGTGAATCTGTCATAAAATGAATTATGACTTGGAGGGTTTGTGACCGACTTGAACTCCCTTGGGGTAGTGAATCTTTGTTCCTTAGAAATGAACCTTTTTGTGGAGATTCACGTCGGTGAGGTATATAAATGACTTTGTAGAAGACTGAACTTTAGTCTCATGAACCTGTTATCATTACCCAACCCCCTTTTTCCTTCCGAGGTGGAAACCTTTGAAGGAGAGCCCGATCTCCGAGGTCGATTGGACATACACTGTAAACATGACCTTTTCATGACAAGCAAAGCAAGAGAGGACCTTAACCTTTTTCTTTGTATCTACCTTATTATTATGGTACTTACAGATTCACTAGTGTCCACTGACTTACTTGTTTTTTCTAGAATCCTCATGGTCTCGTTTGGTCGGTGATATCCAGACTTACTTGGGGACTTCTTACGGCAGGCATAGAATATGCTTCAAAACCTTAGTTGCTTCTACATTACAACTAATTCATCTTCAGATTTGTATCCCTAGACTACTTAGGTAAAGTTTTGACGCAACTGACTTAATCGCTCATATAATCCTTAATATCACATCCCAGACTTTATCAATCCTCTTAGGGTCATAGATGCAATGGGAATTCTAATCAGTGTAGACCCTACTACTCTTTCGAAGTGTAAAGTGAGTAATACTGTCTTTCTGACCATAAGAAGTGGACGAATCGAGGACGACACCTTTCAATTTCTCTTCCTTGTAGGTTGAGAAGAAACTCCTTTACTCTTTGTTTCCTAGTCAATTGGCTTAGGAGTGAGTCTTTTGATTTAACCATCATCAACACTAGTTGAAGTAGGACTTCAGGAATATTGGGTTCAAACAGGAGTAAGTTAGTATGTTTTGTTGAAATAGGAGGCATGCTATTGTAAGAAACCTTAGCATTGTCAGAAGTCTTAGATGAAAACCTCAAACTTTTTCATATGCATTAAAGCTCAGCATGTCTAGGAGAATCAAACCTTAGCTGTAATTCCACTATTTCTATCCTAGCATCACAAGTTCTTTCTCAATTGTACAAACCTTTTAGCTAACATGCATAAGCTTCCACCACCTACTCTTTCTACAGCCACAGCATGTTTAACTTTGTCTTTCATAGCACTAATGTCAGACTCTAAAGATTTAATCCTATCCTTTA